>NC_140462.1:33961341-34193841 GCF_051167445.1 Perissodus microlepis | reverse complement strand
AAGACACAGAAGAGGAAAACGGAAGTTACTCACCTCGTGCACTGAAAACAAATTATGTTGAAAAACTGTCAAATGGAAACAGTGATGGACCATAAAGCTCAAAATAGTCTCCTGCTGTAGCAGAAACATCGACTGTAAATCAAGTAAAGTACATAATAATGTAATAATAATAATAGTTTTTTATGTTCATATATATAAAATAAACACACTTTCTAGGTGAAAATATACTTTTTATTTCTAAAGTACAGCAATCACGTTAAAATGAATTTTAGACATTTGGCTCCACACGTCACTTTGCATATATTTATTTTGATCATTAAGACTAATATCTGATAATTAGTGTCACATACTAATGTTTGGTCTTTTGCACACAGTGTACTGCAGAATAGTCTTGGATTCAATCTGATGCTGGCAGACATAAACATCAAGAAGACCCTCCTCACATGGATGTGGCCTCATGAATCTGCTCTCATGGAACGCACTCTCCCCCGTCTTTAACTCTACAGGCCTGACCGGAGGCAAAGCCACGTCTCCACATAAGGTGATGCCCAGGAAGCTGCAGTAGAAGAAACGTGAGCCAAAGTGCTGCATTTCAACCCAATAAGGAGAACTGTGGCTTTCCTCCAACTTTTGACTGATCACTTTAATGTCCTGTTCATCACACATAATAAAAAGCATTTACTTTGTGTGTGTGGTTCTCTTTGTTCCTTTGGGTCTCCTAACAGAAGCAAACAGACACGGCAGCCATTTTTTAACTTGAACCTTCAGCTGTTTAATAAATTTAAGAAAATGCATTTGAGCATATTTGTCTTCTCTCTCTGAAAAATGAACCCAGCACCATCCACCATTCTGAAAAATCACAAGCTCTCAATTTCTACAAAAACAAGACGTTGAAAATGAAAAATTAATGCTTTCAACCATTTTCAGAGAAGAAAATGTGAGAAATACTTTCAGTTCAAACATTTTCTTTTTTGTCTGGAATGTGTGGGGAATCTGTGAGCGTTGGCAGTGACCCCCCAGCTGCATGACACCTGGTGGGTTCACTGCACCAGCAATCTGAAACCAAACTTTTAGGCTTCAAACAGAGAGCAACTGAAACACTATGGAGATCTGATCCAGTCCAGCTGAGTGAAGCAAACGCATATGTGGCTCAGCTGCAGGGGAGGGTGGAGCGGTGGGTTCAGGGTGTGGTGTCAGGGGAGGCTGACTCACACACCTGAGCCAATAATAGAAACACGTCTCGCTGTTAAAGATGTTGCCGAGGAGAGGGTGGCGTGTGTGCTGCAGGAGCAGAGCAGCTGGACAGCTGCACGTTGGAAACCCAATAAAGACGTGTTAAACTGCAACACTGCTGCCATCTGGTCATTGTCGTACGTTTTGTGCCATCCAAGTCTTTGTGGGCTGGATCCACCCAACGTTTCTCAGTTTTCACGTCAAGTTAAATGGAAGGTTGCAGCGTCGGGTTAATATGGGGTTCCAGTTGTGCTGTGAGTTATGTAGGTCTGACATAGAAGTATGATTTACATGCAACGTGGAAGGTTTTGGCAAGTTTTGTAGTACGACGGCTAAATCACGCTTTGCTCTCTGTTCAGAGCCTATAAGGTGGAGTGTTGGTAGTGAACTCACCAGGTGCATGACAAAAATATTTTAGCTTGCATCCACTGTTGGCAGAGACCATGACTCCTGAGAACATACATTTTCTTCTTGAGGCACCATGAAGAGGCTGCTGGGAAAGCTACAATACCTGCAGAGGGTCAGGCAAGTCGTGTGGAGTCAGCTGAACGGTAAGAACAACATCCTACGCCCTGCCCGTGATCAGGTAGCCTGCTGGGGTAATAAGCTGGCCAAAGGAGGAGAGAGAAGCCACTGACATCAAGACCAGGAAGCTCCTGAGCATAAAACAAGGACATAACTTGCATCAGGTAAATGCAACGAGGGCACGTGTCCGACTGAAATGATTAGAGCAAAGGTTTACTTAATCCTTTTCATACGTAAGTCTACAATAATATTTACAACAATAATAACAAATAGACCGCAAAATGTGTCATAGTGCTGAGATATTTAATAGGTATAAAAGTAAAATATATGATGAGCGTCTGAGCTGGTCTGATAGAAGAAATGCTGCACAGCAAAGTGGAAACTACTTTTTCCCTCAGTCGCCCAAATCTGTGCACTCGGATCAGTTAATGCTGAACGGTTTAACCTTTGACCTTTAAACTTTTTAGATTTTCCTTAAGTGTTTTTTTATTTTCATTGTGAAAAGCACGCTGCTGTTGTTTCAATTCTGTATTATTATTATTATTATGCTTGTGCTTTTTGTCTTAACTGTTTCTGCAGAGAGGATGATGACAGCACACAGATACTGTATTGTAAGTCTGGATCAGGTCATTTTTGGTCCAGGTTGCTCAAAAAACAAAACAAAACCATATAAATAATTTAGAGAAAGAACCCAAAATTTTCCAACATTAAAGATGCAAATTTGGGCCGCACTGCCGTCGTGTGCTGCTTAATAACGCTGGAGACTGCTGTAGCACAAATTCCACGATTTTTGGTCATTATTCTTGGCAAACTGGTCCTTTTGTCAGACGTTTACACCCCGAGCCCTGCCCGTTGTGTTGTTTACCATCTTCAGTGGCTCAAATATGCCGTGGTATTTTTCAGCTCCACCTTTTCACCACTTATTCCACAGCAGGTGTGTGAGCGCACAGCAAAGGTGGGGGAGGGCCCGATCACGTCGAGAGATTTGATTGGGTCATACAGTGTCAGTACTGAAAATGAACGAATGGGCTGCTGTCAGTGTCTGCGCAGCCATCGTGCAGCAGACCTTCAATCAGCCTAAAACTGCACCGGCCCATCGATTACCAGTCCAGCTCTGGTCGGGACTCGATGACTCATTACTCTCAATCAGCCAGACTTCCTCATGTATCTTCATTCCACCACTGTGTCCATATAACTATGAAGAATAAAGAAGAGCACAACACTGCATGTGCATATGTCATGGTCCTGGGCCATGTTGGCCCAGTTTTCATGTGTTTTGTATTTTGTTCTTTATTTATGCCGTGGTTCTAGGTTCTGTTAAGATGCTCCTTATTTGATTACCCTCTGTGTATCTGTGAGCCCTCGTTTCCCCTCCTCGTGTTTTATTCCATGTTTTCCCCGGCCCGTTATGTCTGTGCTCTCCCCGTGCTCTCTCCTCCTGTCTGAACCTCTGTGTACTTCCTGTTTTACTTTGACAGTCTCCCGTCAGTGTTGCGTTTACTCCTGCCGTGTCTTGTTATGATTATCAGTGTCACCTGTGTTCCCCGTGTGCTCCCACTTCCCTCGTTAACCCTCGGTGTATCTGCGTCTCCCTCAGTTCTGTGTCGCGTTCTCCCTCATCCATGGCCGTGTGTTTCTCCGTCTGTTACGTTATAGTTTCCCAGTTTAGTTTGTATGGTTTAGCTCTCCAATAAAGCTGTGAATTTTGAGGTAATTCCTGCCTCCGTGAGTTTGCGATTGGGTCCAGCCTGCACACAGCCGAACCATGACAGCATATGGAACAAAAAGCTTCAACCATGATTTAAATCTGTGCCAGCTAACTGTAGCTGCTTATGTGTTGTCCTATATTTTATACAGTGAAGTTCTGGCAACCAGTGTTTTACTGTAAAGTTTGATTTGACAATAAAATAACATATCTTACATTTGCACTGTTTTCCTCTGTAAACAGGAGTAATGAGGTTTACAGTATATCTGTTAATTTTGCACTTATTGTAAATTCTGCTGAATATTTACAGGAAGTGACTGTAAACACATCAGCACTGCAGCTGTTTTCTATAGTAATTTGCTGTACATGATACATAGTTATCATAATAAATACCATAACGTCTCATACACAGCCACTGCATTTTGCAGTGTGTTGTTCTGGGAACCACAGTCGCCAGTATTTGACCTTAAATTAACCTTTTTTTAACCATGTGAGCAGCTGAAGAAACATTTTTGCTTCTTCTTCTGTCTGAACTTTTGTCTTGTCGACAGCTCGTGAAGTTTCTTGCTGACTACTGTGGACACAGCAACAGAAACATGCTGTCATTCACAGCTGTGCTCTGATGATGGAAACAACAGAAATGGCTAAGAGGAAGGCCGGATTTAAAAAACTGAAGCGAATAAAACATTTGTGAAACAAAGTGAGGTCAATCCGTGCAGCTTATGGCGAGACAGCGCGTTACAGAGAAATACAGTATCTGTGGCATTCACACGGCAAGAGGATTTACATAATTTGACAGTGCATTAGCTAACATCAGGGACGCACATCGTACCTTTAATCCTGGCTGACACAAAACTTGAGCCCACCTGATCTGGTTGCCCGATCCATCTCGTAGCTCAATTCATCCCGCAGCTGTCAGGGGAAATTATTTGGGGCTGGCTTGCAGGGTGTGTCGCTCCCAACCAGGGTTTAAGTTGGATTTGCATAATACCTTATATCATATAATTTGCACAGTTTGCATTGTGCTCCTTCACTCTGCCATTATAGTAATTGAGGGCTGCCTCTTTTTGGCAGATCAGAGCCGGTATTTTGTAAAGGGCTACAGGAACACCAAGCAGTCTGCGAGAAGATAGACACAAGCAAAAGATGCAAGTTTAGAACCACCGCTATTAGATTAAGAAATCCAATTTTGGCACAAAGGCAAAGCTGTCAGAAGCAGATGGAGTGCCTGTGAAATCCTTGCCTATCACTCAAGTCAAAAACAAGATTATCTCCAGCAGAGGGGAGAGAAAGCAGTCCCTCGTTTGTTATTTTTCAGCCAGTCTCTTAAATTCCGATAAAACCAGACTTTCTGCTTCAAATAGCAGCCTGAGATGATGTCAGGCGAGAGCAATCATTCTTTGACTCCAGCAGACGTGCGTAAATGACTAATGATACTATCACACTGGCACTATAAAAGAAACGAAGAGGATATTGAAATAACAAAGTGAAGATAGTCTAGCTTTTCTGGTGGAGCATGTGTTTTATCTCCGTTCTATACATCAAGCAAATGTTGTGAGACGCTCTTCGTGCTTTGAAAGAGTTAGCTGGGAGGTGCCGCCGCCACTCTGACAAATGCGTCTGAGCTGTAAACGTCACAATTAAGCCGAGCTGTCGAAGCGTGCACGGCTGGTTATTTCATGTGTGACGAGTCCAGAACGAAAACCCAGAAATCAGTCACCAGCTCTGCACAGGGCACTGCCCACGCCATAAATCCACACTGGGGACACTGACATGAAAAACTGCAGCCAACTTTTACTTAGCAAAAGAAATCAGGACAAGTCCATATAAGGCAGAGACAACACAACCATCGGTGTAACTGCACACAATCAGCTGCTTTAACCTGGTGAACAGGGCACACATGATAACAACCAAATACTATAATATTACAAAATAATAACTACAAACTTATTCCAAAGCCAGAAGCACAAAAATTATCACGTCATCTGATCTATAAGAGTTATGATTTGGGGTTGATTTGTAGTTACTTTACTTTTAGTTACTTTTTTTTAACCTGCCTTGATTGTCAGTCATGATCTGAATGCACATAAACTCTGTTGTCGTCATGTTATTATTTTTATTTGATCTATTTATTCATTTCCATTAATATTCACAGTATATGAGCACATGTGTAATATAGAAATGCTGACAGGGAGGGAAAAAGGAGGAAATAGAAGAAAACATCAACATCAACAGGACAGAGCTCGAGTAGAAAAACACGATGGGTCACCAACTGGTGCAGCTCTGAGAAATAAAATACAAAAAACCAACAAAGAAAAACAAAGCAACTGGAAGAAAAACAGCAAAAACACAGATACACAAATCAGCAATCTTGTGTTGAGTGTGTGTCATGAATGACGGTGAAATAAATAACCAACTAAATAAAAAAAGCCCCCAGGAGCCAGAGGCAGATGGAGAGAGACTCAAGAGACCATTTGTAATCCACCCAACAGTCCCGAAGCCCCCGAGCCACGCATCTCCATCACAACCAAACACCCACCCCCACACAGAAGGAGCAAAGCCCCAGAGACATGGAGACCTCACTGTGGCAGAGAAGGGAAGTCCAAACCCAAACCAACCGGAGACTGGCTCTCCCAGCATGAACAAAACCGGGCTCAAGGTGCCAAAGAGCAGCCTGACACCCAGCAGAGCAGCCCCTCATCCCACAGAGTCCAAGGCTCGGTGCTGGGTGTGTGTGTTGGTGGATGTAAGAGTGTGAAGTGTAAAGGACGTGAGTAATGATGAGTATTACTGTCTGAAACCAGAGTGCTACTAAAGCTGTCCTTTAGTCCTCCACACATGAAGGATAGGCCATCAATATAAACTGTTACCATGTGAGGAAGTGCATGCAGAATGGGAGCTTTTGCAGGATGAACTTTGGAATAGGATTCGATTCCTGTCTCTGGATTGGATCACTTAGCCACCAGCTAACAGCCCCTCACACCTCTCTTCATCTCCTCCAACCCACCAACCTGCCCATGTTTTGCTGTAGCTCTGAGTGTTTCCTGTGTGATTGCAAGTCAAAAGCTGTGTTTTAGATATGGCTGATGAAGCCTCGATGAAGCTTTTGAGGCTTCTTTCTGATTGTAGTGAAATATGGATTTGAAGCTTCAAAGCCTCAAAGGCAGATCCTAGCAGTGACATCCAGCTGTCAGCTGCAATTATAGCAGCCACACATTTCAAAATGAATCATTATTAAACATGAAAGTGTTTCAACATTTTCAACTGTTAATTTATTAATGCAATGTTTAACACTAGAACCACAAAGGGTCCTTCTGACCCCGTAAACATTAATGCCAAACTACTATTGTGGCATGCTGGGTTGCCTAGCAGCATTTATTGTTTATGAACAGTGCTGTAGCATAAGTGTGCTATGTGATAAACAAAATATACAAGGGACTGTAGCTTGATAAAAGACGAATAACTGGGCTCCTGCAGGCGTGAAGGGGTCATGTGAAAGTATTTACACTACTGTAACTGATTGCTGTCCTATAATCTGCCAAACATGTCAGCTGTGAATGCTTCGGTGTTGGCAAAGTAGCTTTTATATATCCCCGATGTATCCAGGTGTAAACGCTTGCTGAGTATAGGACTGATTATAATGTAGAACACACCGTAGGTACAATAACAAGTGTTATAAAGATCCTTGAAGAGGTTATTTCTTTGTTTCACATGTAGGCTAACCCCTTCATAACGTCTGTTGACCACAAGCAAAGATATTGCACATAAAAATGTCAAAAAACAACAACACAAACACACATAAATACCAGAAATCACTTTTTGGCAGACGTTAACTTCCTGGCGCAGTAGTCGATCAGAGCGGGCGAGTGCGTGACACAGCGCATACAGAACCAGGCGGGCTGTGCAGTGGGGAACCGCAGATCAGAGGTGGTTTCATGTGCTGTCCTGGCTGATTTCCATCCTCTACACTGACCGTACGCTGTGTATGCTGTCTTTATGCTGAACAGCATGAAGTTGATATGAAGGTGGATTCAGTGAATGGATCTAAACATCATCAGCTTAGCTTCAAACTAATCTCTGCTATACTTAATGTAGCCCAACTCAAACCATGAACCCACAGCCACTGTGCACCAGTCACACACTGTTCTTTATTCTAAACCCATCACAGTGCAACAAACTAACCTGTTTATCTTAATCTGCAGAGGATTTTCATGTAGTCTTTAAATAACACAGTTAGATATTGGGTCTGTACAACGTTTCATATAGTGAAACATGCTGCAAAACAAACTGAGGACTCACATGTAAGCTTCAAATTTCCAGGTTATCAATACTTTATCAACCTACTGAGCCGTCCTTCCCTTTAAACCAATCTTCTTCCTCTCTTGTCCTCTTTCTTATCTTTCTCCATCTCTGAGTGCTAGCTCGCAGTTAGCTCTCTTTCATTTCTCCCTCTGCAATCCTCAGCTGGACTTTTAGCTGCAACACACTGTGCAACAAAATGATCACACAGTTTGTGTGTTTGCTGATGTTTGTTGAACTGATAGAAAAGAGCAGTGAGCATAAAGGCAGTAATGTTTTTTAAGGCTAGCTAGATGCTGAACATCTGCAGTCGTTCGTTTTTGAGCCAAAGAAAAAAGGATTTCAAGTATTTCAAATGATTTCATGCCCACAGTGACGTGAAATACTAACTCCCTCAAATGTGTTGAACCAAAATTAACAAGCCTGTTTTGAAAATTAGGGAGTAACATTTACAGATATTTGTTTAACCCTTGCGTGCACAAGTGGGTCATTTTTGACCCACTTGTGCATTAATAGCAATATCTAATTAATGAAAAGGTTTTATCCTTTCATGTTCCAGCTATTCCTTAAAAAAGACGTTTTTATTACCATGTCATTTAAAATTTTGAGTTAGCTATTACAAATTCTTACAAAATCTTTGTATTACTACCCCAAACGTCCACCTAAGTGGTGCATAAATGACCCACAGTCTTTTCCTCTGCAAGTTTATAGAAACAGACATTTAGCATTCAGTGATTGTGTCACTGACAAACAGCCCGTGCCATACAGGGGGAGGCTCCAGATTCGACAATGCCAAACTTGCATCAAGTATGGCCTAAACACCAATGCAATATCTGGAAAGGGAGACAAACAGGGGAAGGAGTTCAGACGAATCTGTGGGAAACAGTCCAGCAGTTGTGCAGTAGATTCAGAAAGACAAGAGACAACATCACCACAGATTACTTTTGTGTTTCTTCTACACTGACTCCTGGAGACACCACTGTGGGCTCTCTACAACAGGACAAGGCAGACATCCTCCCTTTGAAGAAGGCCTCTGGGAGGTTTACAGCACAGAGTTTGGATTCAATGGCAGCCTTGTCATGGTCAGCTATGTCTGAAAGAAAGGAGTGGCTGTTGTGTGCCTGAGCACGATGTATCACAACAAACGGTGGATGAAAATACCAGAAAGAAAAAAACCGAGGAGCATTACGGCCACGATAAGAACTATCATTGATCATTTTAATGTCAAAGTTTCAAGATTAAAGTTAAAATCCAAATATGAAGATTACTTTTGATCCAAGACAAACTGCCACAGCTAACCCTCGACACAGGCGAGTTTTAGTTATTATTTCTCTTTTAGCACATGTTGTGCCATGGTGTTATGTCATGTTTAGGGTGGCAGTCAATACTTTACACATACTCCAATGTTAAACAGTGGTTAGCCACAAACAAAGCACATATACACAGTAATGATTAAATATATGGTTTAAAACAAAGAGGGGAAACACTTCCCTCCTGAGCAGAAAGACATTTAAATCTCTTCATTACCTCACAGATAAATGAGGGGAAAAACTCATGTGGCTCCGTATCCACAAGATGAAATTAAAATGCTCAGCCTCAGAGATCATCCAGCTGAGATCATCCAGCCCATAATTAAGCCAGATGAAGAAGTCAATCTAGCAACCGGCTGATCACTAAAGGTCCTCGCCCTCTTTTATCAAAATAGTCTTGCATGAACAGGTTGCTGGAGCTCAGAAACGTGAGGACTTTGACCAGCCAATCACATTAGGTCTAGTCGTTGTGAAATATCTACAGAAACGAGGCCTGTGTGATTGACTGTGGGTCTGCAAAAGCAGGACGCAAAAACGCTAACATGACAGAACACGGAATATGGCTGGAAATGTTAATATAACTCTCATGGATTGGAAAGCTGGATGGATGAATGGACGGAGCGTATAAAAGATGGATGGCCTGGCCTGAAGGCAGTAAGTTCTCAGGGAAAATGACAGAAGCTGTAGAGTTTGCAGCGAAAGGACTCACATATTATGTTTACCTCATAAAAAATAATGCACGCCACTTCATCAAATTAGCACTGCATGATTATTACTGTACACTGTGTAGCAAAGCCATTTGGGCATGTTGGAAATGTATGTAAGTTATTCTGTATGTCAGGCTTTACATCCTGAATCAAACCCTGCAGCAACAGTAGCCACACACACACACACACGCACACGCACACACACACACACACACACACACATATGCAAGCACAGTGAAGTTTGTCCTAATTTAATAACCTAGAACTCTCACTGCGGCTCAGAAAATTGCATCTTTCAAACACACCAGCAGATGATCGTCACAGTGGTGAATGTTTAATGGGTGCTGTTTGTTATAACCATGATTGTGGACTAATGGAGATGACGAGTAGATGTACAAATGTCTTAGCTATCCTTGCGGTGAGTGTCGGGACATTGACTGAGGTTTCAGTCTTATTATGGCGCTGGAGAAGTAAGTACATCACCTAGGAACCACTAATTTCGTTAATTCAAACAGAGAATAAATGAAAATATCAGTTTCATTAATTTCACTGGCATTCATGAAATGAAGATTGCAGCCAGCTTTCTAAAGCTCTTCAAAGGGACCTCGTTTACTCTTTGAAAATCTCTTCATTATATACAGGGCTTTAGTTCACCCTGTCTCTCCTCTCCTTCACCTAACATCGGCTTTCTTCTGATGTTATATGTTTGCTCATTTACAAAGAAATAAAATACATTTTAATGAGAAAGAATCTCACAAATCATGTGCACATTATTGAGTAAAATAAGTATTTGATTCCCAAGGAAAACACGACTTAGTTTGATGAGAATCTCTTGTTGGTGTGCCAACAACTTACTTGTGGTGCTAAACTGTAAACCATCTTTTTTGCACTTCTGCATTCTTTTTCTTTTACACGAAGACATTTCAGATAAAACCATAATTATCTCAGTGGCATGAGCAGAGGGGAGTTCCTCTTCTGTTGGCCACAGATGTCTCCATGAAATGCCAACGCCTCCTATTTTTCTTACCCTAGTAGTGAGAATGTTGTTTGGTTATTTTGCTGTGACTGCTACTGGCACATTGCAGAAAAGGGAACCTACTACCTCCCTAGATGGCTGAAAGTTTGAACTGGACAAAGACACATCAAAACTGGTTTAGGATAAATCAGGCTAACATTAGCATTCTTGACAGTCAGATATCCAATCAGATCATGCCAGGAGCTTCTTGTTGGGTACCAAAGTGTCGAGGTGCAAATATTACTGGGGTGTTTACACGTATTGCGTTTGTATGTATACTTTTTAAAATGTGTTGATTGAAGAAAATCCTACTGTAAATAAATTCCAAATTGTGTTCCAGATATTGTTTTTTAAAGTCATTGAAGATGTATGCTGTACAAATATTCCACTGGGAAAAAACAAAAAGAAAAACATTCATGACATCCACACCAATCGTTAGTGTATGTGAACTTCTGCCTACAACTTTAAATCGCGTTTAAAAACCCACCTGTTTAAGCTTCCCAAACAACTTGGTTTTTAAGTTTTCCCCGGTTCATGCTTGTTGCCACGTCACCATCTGATAACTGTATTTTCCTGCTCCTTTACTGCTGTAACCCCGCAAATGCGGCTCGTCTGTGAAGCACTTTGATTACCTGGGACTTTTAAATGTGCTATAGAAATAAAATTGAAACTGAACTGAAACTAAAACTGTGTTCAGTGTGTCATCATCTTATCCCTTACACAGCGATATTTATGAGAATAACAACTGGAAATGTAAACTTTTAATGGACTGATTGGAACATTTAAAGCAGCTGCTTTAAACTCAGAAAGTCTCAGGTTTCCAAATGCAGTACAGGATCTGAGCTGCTGCTGAGCCCACTGGGTAGAACGGCGGGTCGAGAAAGGGAAACTATTTAATAAAAACATCATCACTGTGCCATCATACATGCCTCTGAATGAGACATGTATGAGCACACTGGCCTAACAGTCTTCTGTCAGCAGAGAAGCTTCTCACAGTTTGAATCACACACAGAAATATAAATGTGCTTATTTTAGATTTTTCACACCATGTGATCACAGAGAACGATGGTTATCGAATCAAATTCAGTAAATAGAAAAATGTAATATCAGCTTGACTTTTCTCAGAAGTCATGGTGTAACTTTTAGAATGAAGCACAAGAAGAAAGCTTGTATACACCACAGTCCCACGTCCACATATCTCATTTATTGTTATTGCTAATATGGCAACAGAAGAGCAATAAAAAAGTTGAAGTAAACACATGATGAACTTTAAGATTAAAAAGACCAAACAAAGCAGCACGCGTGTAACTGTGAGCTGTAATGAAATGCTGCTGTCACACACGTAATGGCATCGCCTTCGAGCAGCTCTCGAAGCGCTGCCCTTGTTTGCCTGAGTATTTTGTCACGGCACACGTACGCGAGCTTTTCTCTGAAGAGGAGGAACGTGGACCTGAGTCTAATTGAACGTGATTAACACTAACTGGAAACAAAACAGCATGTAATAAACGCCCACTCTAAAGAAGCACGTTTACATGGCAGAATAGGGTCAATGAATTAGAGATATAGTAGCGAGAGGCTGTCTGCTGAGTGCAGAGGTTCAGCTGTGCACACCAGTGCTGCTTTCCAAATGCATTCATATATTCATTAAATGCTGCACTTTAGAGGACGTTTATTAAAGAAAAATGAATTTCATACAGCGTCCACTCTAATTTACTCTGCTTACAGCTGTGGTTATGATCAATGTGCAGACGGTGGAAAAACAAAACTTTTTATTTTACTACACAAATGTCATCTGAAATGGCACGCACAAACAACGTTGGATATTATTATGAATACATACATATATATATACATATATACATATATACATATATACATATGTATATATGTATATATATATGTATATATATATATATATATATATACACATACACATACATGTGTATATATATATATATATATATATATATATATATATATATATATATATATATATATATATATATATATATATACATATATACATATATACATATGTATATATGTATATATGTATATATATATGTATGTATTCATAATAATATCCAACGTTGTTATACACATACACATACATGTATATATATATATATATATATATATACATATATATGTATATATATGTGTTTGTGTGTATATATATATATATATATACACACAAACACATACATATATATATATATATATGTATATATATATATATATATATATATATATATATATACACACACACATTCACATGCATATATATGTATTTATATATATATATATATATATATATATATATATATATATATATATATATATATATATATATATATATATATATATATATATATATATATGCATGTGTATGTGTGTATATATATATATATATATGAGTACTAATAACTTACTGTGACCAAAAAATTAAAACCTTTTCAAAGGATGTTTTCAGTGAACTGTAGCTTTGGTCATTAATATTGTCCCTGAAAACATTATCAGAAACACTTGCACGTCCTGCTTTAATAAAACGTGTAACTGAGTATAACTGTTTATATATAACTGTGGAAGTTTGAGGTCTTAAAAATCAGGTGAATGTTTAAAGTTTAGTTTTTGAATCCTGAATATATCCACCTGTAAAAGCCTTTTTTGTAAGATTAGTGTGTCTCTTAACTTTCACTACTCATTAAAATACTGTGAAACAATACTGTGAGTGATGCAGGGCTGACACAGGGACACAGACAACCCCACTAACTGTGTGTCCTCCCACAGTCCAAACTCCACACATTGTGGACCTGCTTGCTATGAGGCAACAGTGCTAACCACTGCGCCTCCATGCAGTTATTACTTAGTATTATATCACAAGAGATGATCAGAAGCCCAAACACTGAGGAAAGTTACCTCACAGAGATTTGTCAAACTGTGCCAGGTTGTCTTTTAATAACAGAGAACAACATAAGTAACAAAACATTGTTCTATGACCACGTCACTGAATATGTAAATGCAAAGGGTTGTTTTCCTTCTAACAACTGTATGAGGATTGAATATTACACTGAAATATTAAGAAGACAAGTTGTTGCTTGTTCGCTTTGAGTTCGTTATTGCTGTTATGTTACATACAGCATGTCAGCTTTACTGTAAACTGTTGTTGCTGCGATCTCAATGTTTTGAATCACAATAAAGAAATGTCTCTACTCTAATCAACATCTAGTAGATACACCTCTCGTTTATGAGGAAGCCTCAGTAAAATTTACAAACGGTTGTTGTTCAGAGCAGCAGAGTATAGAGTAAAGATTTTGTGTAAGTGCTCCCAATAAATGGAGACAGTGTTGAAAACTCAGTCAAGAGCAAGTGAAGACATAGCACTAAAGATGCAGAACAAGCGATGGCAGACGATGTGACGGAGCAGCTGCCGTGAGAGGAGAACAGACTGAGAGAACGGAGCAGAAGCTGGGGACCTGACACATCTGGTTAAGGTAGAAGAAAAAACAGGAAGCAAAGGAAGAGAGATCCAAAGTAAAACCTCACTTTTTCTTAAATAGAGCATGAAGACCACGGGACCTGGCTTTTGCTCGCAAACTGGGCCATGATCACATAGTTTATGGCTGAGGCATGATGGGTAAGGATTAAAGATGGCTGCCCTCGGGGCATACAGCAATACCATTACTCTTGATGGATTCCTTTTTTGCTCACATATTCTCTGCAGACATCAGAAGGGCCACAAGGCTTGACTAATGCATGGCATGATGATGGGATCAGAAGAGGCAGGGGAGGGGTTCTCAGCAGCTTCACCAATCCTCCAGCTCCCATCTCTATTTTCTTCTCTCATCCCCGTCTACGCTGCACAGTGCTCCCCTCTGCACTCAGCCTGTCAGGTTAGCTTTGTCTCCAAGATATAAAGGACTGGAGATTGTTGGTATAGATGCTTTAAATAAAAAAGGTTTAAGATAAGAAGCTCTTAACGAACGTTCAGATTATCTTTATTAAGACCGGCTATTGGTGAAGTGCAGGAACAAATAAGAAAAAACTTCACTGAGAAATGTTTGATTTTTTTTTATTTTGCTTGTTCACCATATTTACCATATTCTTGTCATTAAGCTGCCTCTAAAATGACTGTTTAATTAACAAAAAATCTATTTCAAGAAGTAAGCAATATATTCGCACAACACGGCCTTGTGTTCATGTGAAACCACACAACTATAATATAATTGTGTTCTTTTGCTATGTGATAGGCTTGTAGGCTAATGTAGAGAGAGAGAGAGAGCCAAACACACATGTAGCTGCACTGAGCCAGCCGGGTAGACACAGGGACCCTGACACCATTGCTATGCTCTGTTTCGTGTTCGGCTCCATTACTTCCGCTTCTGGTGTCAACATCCACTCCCACTGCTACTGCTACTGCGAACCCTGATCCTGAACCCATGCAGATCGGTTCCTCTTGGCCTAGGAACGGGGACAACATTTCTGTGCCTGTGAACGTTTCTATTGTAGATCTCCCAATCCCTTTTTATCCGTCCGGTGGTGTTCACCCCCACCCTTGACCGGTCAGTTTTAACAGCTCTTAAATTAACATAAGAAACAGTTTTCACATTCATTACCTATCGTGGTCACTTTTGACTGGGAACACCACAGATGTTCAAAATTCAACGAAAGAGGTGCTCATCACTTTTATATGTTCAAGTACATAGTGTGGAGGATGTCATAAGGCCTCGAAGCAATCGGATGTAAAACACAATATTTATGAGTTTTTACATTTGTAAATCCCCTATTCCTGCTACAGCTTTCAACAACCAGGTATTTGCACATATCACCCATCAGTCTGAGCCCATAATCTTGCATCAGGCAATCACCAGGAGATTCTCTCATTTTTCACTTTTAAGTCTCCGGACACCCCAATAATTCTCGACTACTCTCAGTAAATGAAGCATAATCCCCATATTGACTGGTCAAGCCGCAGGATTGCTAGCTGGAGTCTGTTTTCCTTACCTCTTACCTCAGCCCTTCCCTCAGCATCCACTGAGTCAGACCCCGTTGAAAACACTACACCGGACCTTTCCTCAGTTTCCCAGGAGTACTATGATCTGCAGGAGTTTTTTAGCAAGCAGAAGGCACTATCTCTGCCACCCAACTGGCCCTACGACTTCGCTATTGACCTCCTCTCGGAAGCACCTTTACCTACCAGCCAGTTGTATAACTAATCGAAACACGATTGAGAAGCCATGGAGAAATACATCAAGAAGTCCTTTGCAGTTGGTTTCATCCATCCATCTTCCTCTCTGTTAGGTGAGGGTTGTTTTTTTTTCTCTTGGAAAGAAGGACGGGAACCTTCCTCCATGTATTGATTACCTGGGCCTAACGAAATCAGGATCAAGAACAAATGTCCCTTGCCTTTGATAAACTGCTTTTGAGCCACTGCACGGCACTACAATATTCACCAAACTAGACCTTCGCAACGCTTATGCTTCTGGTCTGCATCAGAAAAGGTGATGAATGGAGGACACTTTGAATACCTTCTGATGCCATTTGGTCTAATCACTGCTTCCGCTGTTTTTCAGACGCTAGTCACTTATTTTTTGAACATATTTGTCTTTGTGAACTTAGATGATGCACTCATCTTCTCCAAGTTGCTGGCAGAGCATCAGGTCCATGTCCATTCCGTCCTCCAGTACCTCCTGGAGAATGGGTCATATGTCAAAGCAGAGAAATGTGCGTTTCTCTCTTCCATCTGTCTCTTTCCTTGGATTTATTTTGACAGGAGGGCAGGTGAAGACGGACCCAGCTAAGGTTCGAACTGTCAAGGAGTGACCACCACCCATCTCTCAAAAACATCTCCAGCGGTTTCTTTTTAGTATGTCGATAGAAAAAACAAGTTGCACCTTGACCAAATGCTTTTAGCCTTCAGCTTTTAGCCATTCACAAGCATCTGACATAATTCTAGCTGTGAATTGGTAGAGTTCATTTAAATTGGCTGGGTTATGGCACAGACCTGACTTTTAACCATAGTGCAAAATTATTTTGGTATAGACTTTGGGAAGGCCCTTCCATTAGTTAAACGTTGGTCTGCTTTATCCATTTCAAAAGCCAGTTTTGATGTTTGTTTGGGATCATTGTCCTGTTGGAGCATCGCGTCCACACTTTTCATTAGTCAAGTCACATTCCTCTCATTTGGCTCAGCTGTAAAATTTCAGTAAAGCTTGAAGGCAGGGATTTCTTTGTTGGTCACCACCCTCTCAGTTCCTGGCGATGCAAAACTTGCTTCAGTGTGAACAATGACGATGGTGTTCTAGCAGTTTTCATATTTCCATTGTTCTTACCATTGGTCAATCCAACAAGTGCAGTCAAACAAATGATCATTAATGATAAATTAACCTGCCTTGGCCTTGTCAAGTTAAGATTTTGTAGATTAAGATTTTCCCACATAGCAAGCAGGTCTGGCCTGGATCCGGTATCAAGCCGGCACTGCTTGCTGACTTCTGGCATGATAAGTGGTATCTCATCCAGATATGGGCCAGGCCTGGCATAGATGCCACTGTTTATGTGATGGTATACCACATCTGGCTCGATTGTAGTTTGGTTTATGTGGCCCAGGCTCATAGAAAACAGGTCTGGCCCGGATCTGGCATCAAGCTGGCACTTCTGACTGACCGGTGTCATGGCAGAGTGTATGTCAACCAGATGTGGGTCAGGTCTGGCAATGATGGCACTATTTATGTTCCTATTTTCCTATTTTAGTTAGAAGACCCAAATGCCATGTTGCAATACTATACTGCTATGGTAGCCAACGTTTCAAATGCAGGTTTGACAGGTTTGTGAGTGTAAAATGTCTGAACAGAGTTTTGTCATGTTACTTTTGCACTATTATGTTCTGGCACATGTTGTTATTACATGGCTTGATTAAGGTACACATTAGGCTGACATCTGGGGTCAGAGCTCAAACTGTTCTGGGTCAACAACTGGTCCGTGGCTGCACACAACTTACACATGGCCCACATACCGCAAAGAGTGACGGCCCTTTGGTGGCCCAGATCAGGTTTGCCAGAGGTCATCCACACATGGGCCAGCACAGGACCACCAGTGTGTCTGAAACTGGCCTTGTGCAGACCCATGTGTGGGCCACATCTGGTATCACATCATTCTTTGCGGTATGTGGGCCATGTGTAAGTACATTATGTGGGCCAGATCCGGGCCATACCAATTTTGCTATGTTGGTTGTTGCCTTCATTGCAACTTATTAAAAGATTTGATTGTGTGTATTAAAGATGCAAACCCACACTTATCCCAAGTAGGCCCCAAATGTCTTCTTCCCACACAGAGCTCACAGCAGTTCTGCCCTTTTGAGCATCCAAAGAATTAATTTCATACACAGCCCACAGTTGGCTTGCGCACAGAGAGCCCACATAGACTAGACCATGTTAGGAGCCATGGCAATCTTACCATTTTGATTCCCCAGGAGGGAATTCCATGGGTAGCCTACAGTGGGAATACTCACAGAAAAACCTATGTATGGGCCTTAGTGGGTTGCAACATGCAAATGCACATTTTCATTTTATCCCTGAAGGGCTACAAGTTCTGTGTGGGTTTGTCCTGACCACACAGCCCCACAATTTACCCACACAGCCCTCTGGGGGCCCGCACTGTCTTATTTACTGGCATAATATCGGTGATAAGGAAAGGCTATACAAGGAAATGTGATGGTTGTGGAGAAATAGAAATCGAACTGGATCTTACTGACAAAAGAACCAATGTTATCAAGTCCTATTCAGTTTTATAAGAAAGATTCACTTTCTTTGAATCACATTCTGGTCTATACCATACATACAGTTTGTGATGGTAATGTACCATTTTCCTATTTGCCGACCACCAATTGACTCTTGTTAATAAACACTAAGAAGAAATAGAGGACATTCTGAGCACGAATACTAAGAAAAAAGGTAGGTTTCTTAAAACCTAACAAAATGCTGTCTAATCATTGCCATCATTTAAACATGACTATGACTGTCTGATAACATGTTTATACATGTCCATGTATCCATGGACTAGAAAGAGAGAGCAGATTTTTATTTACATAGCGCCAAATCACAACAGCAGTCGCCTCAAGGTGCTTTATATTGCACAGTAGATTGTACAATAATAATATAACAATGTTCCTAGAGTATTTAAAAGTAGAGCCTTCAGTTTTCAGGCCCCTCTTCTATGGAACCAGCTCCCTGTTTGCTTTTAAGATTAGAATTCATACTTAATAGAAATCTGCTCTCTCTTTCTAGTCCCTGTCAGGACTCTTGCTGCAGCATTTTGGATTAACTGAAGGCTTTTCAGGGAGTTTTTAGGACTTCCTGATAATAATGAATTACAGTCGTCCAGCCTGGAAGTAATAAATGCATGAACTAGTTTTTCAGCGTCACTCTGAGACAGGATATTTCTAACTTTAGAGATGTTGCACAAATGGAAGAAAGCAGTCTTACATATTTGTTTAATATGTGCGTTGAAGGACATGTCCTGGTCAAACATGACTCCAAGGTTCCTCACAGTGTTACTGGAGGCCAAGGTAATGCCATCCAGAGTAAGAATCTGCTTAGATACCATATTTCTAAGATTTTCAGGGCCAAGTACACTAACCTCAGTTTGATCTGAATTAAGAAGCAGAAAGTTAGCGGCCATCCAGGTCTTTATGTCTTTAAGACATTCCTGCAGTTTAACTAATTGGTGTGTGTTATCTGGCTTCATGGACAGATAGAGCTGTATGCTATGTCTTCTGATGATGCTGCCTAAGGGAGTATCATCCATCTATTAGGATTGCAGTATAAGAACATCCACACAATCAGTGTTAACCATATTTCAGCCATGGTCTCAGGCCACCTGCTTCACATGTTATCCATCCATTAGCAATTATTAGCAGTTATCACAATTATGCACCATCCTGTTCCTGCTGGTAGGCTGTTCTCATCTCATGTAAGGGTGCTAGAGCTCCATTGCTCATATGACTCAAAGCAGGTAATGAAACAACTTGCTCAGACTTAGGGCAACAGTGAAATTTACTTCATTTTTAATAGCTAATCAAGACAGAAACAACACAGACACGGTATCCTGTTTTCTCTGTATTATTGTAGGGTCTTTACCTTACAATGTAAAGTATCCTAAGGCAAATGTTGTTGTGATTTGGAAAGATATAAATGAAACTGAACTGAATTAAATAGACTGGAGACAACGGCAGAGATTTAACATTCACACAGCATTGTTTGTAATATGGTTTCTTTTCTGTTTCACTGATCCAAATGTATGTTTAGTCTTTCTGCCAGTCTTTGCAGGAGTGAGACTATGATCCATTATCTCTGTAGGTGTTGATTACAAATGATAATAGTGACTTAATGAGCCGATAAGATTCAAACTCGGTGGAAAGACGCTCTAATTTTGACCAACACAGTGAAGCTTTCAAGCTGCCTTACATGTTATAATTTTAAATGAATGTTTCTCCTTTCCACGCTCCTAATGACACCTCGAGGACAGTGTCTGTGTCGGCACAGCTGTCAGTCTTAACAGCAAGCTCCTAACTTTAAGCCTTAAAATGGTGCTTTTTGTGTCTTTTAAACCACCATGTACAATTGTCAGGAACAGGAAACATGTTGTAAAAATGCTTTTTATTGCGTTTTATTAAATGTGTTAAATATAATAAGACTGACTCCCATTTGGAGGCAACCTTGAATGGCCACCGGAGGAACTGCCGTTCTTGATGCATCCACACTGGGTTAGTTTTTCAGCACCAGGCTCCGCCCCAGCTGTGTGACCATAACTGTGATCCAGTAATGCATCCATATATTTTGCTCCTTGTTCTGAGACCCACACTGAGCCACATGTAATGTTCTCAACCTGTGATTTGTTAGCTACTAATTTAATAATTCATTTGCTCCTATTTGTTTCTATTGCTGCATAGAGTGGCAGTAGTGTAATAGAGCATTGTGCCGATGAAGCATAATCATCAGAAACAGGTGTTGTAAGGTGTAGGGAGGAAAGTAGCATCATTGTGCATTACACTGTGACCTTCACTTTACCCCCACAGTAGCTCTCACACCTCTAAATGAAGTAGCTGAATCACTGTGCCTTTTTCTGTTTTTTTTTATGCAGGTGCTACTGCTGAAGGAGCGCTGCAAGGTCTTAGGCCTGTGAGAGCATGCTTGATAGAAAGGGCTTGCATCTTAAAAAGCAGAGGACTCAGCGGAGCACTGCTGAGTGCCTCGGCATGAAAAGCAAGCTGCAGTTAATTGATACTGCTGAGCTGGAGCCTCGTCTCTCTCTGCCATCCCTTCCAGTGGCTGCCATGATGAATGACTCTTCTCTGAGACAGGCTTTGGACTGTTTGTCTGTCTGTCTGAGCTACAAATGTTTTGGCTAAATTGCTGTCACAATCATTTAATCTGGTCACCCCAGAGAAAAGAGATACCCGCCTCAACATCTTTAACTGTTCTCTTGGCCTGTTCTCCTCCCTCTCTCTCTTTGTCCTTGCAGTGTGCTCCTCAGCAAAGCAGTTACCTCCTCTCTTCTTCTTGTTTTCATTCTCTCTTCTCTAAGCGTGCTGCATAGAATTCTTATTTGTCTCTCTGGTGACACTAATTGGAAAATAGCTGGAGGCTCCCCCTGGGCTCCAACCCCAACAGTCTTTTTGCTGATTAGTGGCAGCTTAAGAAAGTTGGTCAAAAGAGTGGTGACAGACACAATTTTGCTCTGTCCATCTGTCCCTCTGAGCCATATTTTGTCCTGGTGCCCATTGGTTGGACATACACGGATGGAAGGAGATGCCACATTTTGTCTTACATGTGTTCCTGTTATTGCCACGAAGCGTGCACCACATAGACATGAGCACATAAGTTCATCCAGCAAATGAACTTGTGTGAGACTATTTTGAGTATATTATGTAAATGTTTATAAGTGACCATGCTTAATTTATGAAAAGGTGCAGAGTGTGTGAGTGTGTCTAGCGCTGTATGAATCTGTGATGGTGTTTTGCACTGTATCATCTCCTCATACTCTGCATGAATTACTAATGGAGGCATACTTTACAGGAGATGTTTTCTGACGTATTTGCTTAAACCTGTTCAGCTAAACAAGAGCAAGAAATGTACCCGCACGTCTAAACCAGACACGGGTATTTTAATAAGGAGGGAACTGAACATGATTTATTGATATACAGAATTCAATTGAGCTATTTGGTGATTATCCCTTATGGTCCATCACATCAAAATTTAATCCCAGAGGTGACAGGAATTAGCGCAGGACCCATCAGAGTCTAGATGCTGGTGGTGGATATGAAGATGGAGGCTTGAGCAAAATGGTCTGCAAGGGAGAATGACAGCTAATACTAAGACAGATAAATGTGGGGGGATGTGCCAGGAAGAGTGTCTGGCCAAAATCAAACATGCAGATCATCAAGAATGACGTTTCCAGACCACATCAGGTGAGCCCCAGGTCAGCAACAACTGCCTCCATTGTAACTGGCCAGCAGGCTGACAGTAGAAACAAAGAGAAACAGGAAAGGTTCATTTAATTATATTTTATTTCTATAATAAAAATCACAACAGTCACCTCAAGGTGCTTTGTATTGTAAGGTAAAGACCCTACAATAATACAGAGAAAACCCAACAATCATGTGACCCCTATGAGAAAGCACTTTGTCAACAGTGTGGAGGAAAAACTCCCTTTTAACAGGAAGAAACCTCAAGCAGAACCAGGCTCAGGGAGGGGCGGGGCCATCTGCCACGACTGTTAAGGGTGCAGGGAGGGACAAAAGACATGCTGTGACAGAGAGCCAGAGATGAATAATAACTCATAATTAAATGCAGAGTGGTGTATAAACAGAAGAGAAATAAGCTAGGGATAATGTTGAAGAAAGAGTCTGTGAAGTGTTGTGGGAGTGAAGACAGTGTGAGACAGGATCATGAGTTACAAACTGGAAATCAGAGGGCTGATGTTGAATGTGTGCATACGCTGCACAGACTGGTTGTCAGTGACAGGAGCGAGATGAACTCTAGAGTAACCCAGATGTGATTGAAGTAGACTTCATTGGACATGTAGGTGAAGTGAACAGAGGTGATGAGGAGGTGTTGGTTAGCTATGATATTAACAGAGAAATACAGAAATGTTGTAAATCCATTAATATAGAGAGGTTAGTAGACCCAGTCAGGCATGGAAATTCCCATTGCTACATCCCTTTTCTTTTGCAAAGACAATGGGTTCTTCCATTTGAACTATTCATAGGCTGAGAACTCAGTTTGCAACTGGAACAAAACTTAGACATGACATTTCTTTGTTGGTCACCATTTTCTTCAAAAATGAAAATTTCTTCCTTCCACTTAACTTTTTAGCTTTCTTTCCATTTTCTTTTATTATTATTATTTTTATTTATGTATTTATTTATTTTTGTTTTGTTTTGTGTTTTCTTTTCTTTTTTTTCAACAAGTCAACAGATCACAAAACTATGACTCAAAATATTATCGCACGTTTTGTTCTTTTCTCCAACCAGTAAACAAATCACAACATATAACTCAAAACATCATCACACGTTTTTTTTTTTGGTTTTTTTTTGAGAGTTATCAACCCCTTCACTCACAGATTACCCCTTATTTGCATACATAGTCCTTCAGATCTCCAAAAGTTGATTTGTTTATCTGGATGTAAGGTACATCTTTCACCATCTTACAATGCTGTGATTGCAGCCATTCCCCAACTCTCTGTGAGTGGTACCCATGGCCATTGATCAGTGGGTTTTGGTCAGTGGGTTTTGATCAATGGTTGTTGATCAATGGTCATAAGAATTTGCATAATTAAGATTAAGGAACTGACCTCCCAGCCCATTGTTCCTTCAGTGGGCTGGTTTCAGTCATTATGCAAATGTGCTGTTTATAAGATTGGAGACCTGCAGTCAGCTGAGACTGAAGAAGTTACTTGGATGATGACGAAACATTTCTCCCACAAAACGCTACGTCCAGATGAACAGAATCAACTTTTGGAGATTTACTTACCTGGATGATTGAGACGATAGTCCTTGTCACAAAACGGCCCGGAGGCCGAGTACCAAAAATCAAACCCACGTGCAGGAAACCCAAAGCGGAGGCTGAGGAAATGGTTTAACAAAGGTTAATAACTAGCACAAAAATGACGTTTACGATAGTACTTGACTTAAGGCCTGACACATGGGGCGTGAGGGTCTTGGCCAGGGGAGAGGGATAAGCAAGGGGTCCAAGAAAGCAACGGCAGCTGGCTGGTGATTAGGTACGTACTGGAAGAGAGGAGAGCAGTGTTAGAGCGGTAGCCAATGACGAGTTCTGGAGAGGGTGGAAGCTATGAAAATCTTCGTCTTACTGTGCAGGTGGGAGATGGAAGCGTTGAGGGAGAGGTGGTGCGGTCCAGGTGGTATTGGTGGTGTGTGGCAGCTGTCCTGAGCGGTGAAGGTCCCGAGGTGGTGTAAGGGCAGGAGGGCAGGCAGGTGAGGCAAGGAGATGATTCTGAAAGCAGGCGGGTTAACCAGATTTCCAAGACGAGTGGTTCAGTGTGATGGAATTTCCAGGAGTAACTAGAACACAGGATTGCAAGGTTAGTAGAGCACTCGAGATTCATAGACATGAAGCATGAGGCCTGGTTACCAACATAGGGTAGTTGACGAACTGGCGAGGAAGCAGTGTCAGCAAGCAGCTTAAATCTCCAACCTGATTGCCTCAATCAGCTTCAGGTGAGGGAGGCTGTAGGCTCTGCCCATAGGTGGATACCAGAGAGGTCCAGACCTTCAGTGGAATTTTACAGCCACACACCCAGACCATGACAGTCCTTCAGATATCCAGGTCGTTGTACTACCCGTCCTGAACTGGTAGTGCTGTTTTTGTGTGTTCTCTTTGATCTGTGTCTACACAGTAATGTTCTGTCCCTCAGGCTGGGGATGTGCTGACATGTCTTTGACCTCCACAGCTTGCCTCAGCTGATTCCTTCTGAGGACTCTGCCGTTGTCTAACTCCACATCATAGGATCTGTTTCCCAAATAGTTACACACTCTAGCCTTGGTCCGTAAGGTGTGTGGTTCAAAAGGTTGGACTCACACCAAGTCCCCTGGGTTTAATTTAGTTGTCTATGTCGCCATCCTGTTGTAGTACTTTGTTTGTCTCTCTCTGTTTTTCATCAGTGCTAATTTGTCACTTTGGGTTGCAACAATCTGTCTACTATTGGAAGGAGTGTCCTCGTCCTCCTGCTCAAGTGTCTCTGTGCAGGGCTGGTAGTCAAACCTTGTGTTGGGGTGTTTCTGTGGTCCAATAAGGCCAGATATGGATCTTGTCCAGCCAAATTTGCCTTTGGTTTTAACAGCAGACTCTGCTTTGCCGTTGCTCTGCGGATAGCCAGGCGATGAGGTATGGTGTTGAAATTCCCATTTCCGGCTGAAGTTGGCAAACTCTGTCGAGCTGTATTGGGGCCCGTTGTCAGAAAAACAATATTTGGGATTCCCTGACGTGCGAAATGAGTCTTTAGTTTTCTAATCACAGTACTCGACTTTGTATCAGGTAGATAATCTATCTCCCAAAAGTTGGAGTGATAATCAACAGTTATTAGGTAGTCCCTACCCTCAAAGTTGAATAACTCTGTCCCATCTTTGGTCCATGGTCTGGTGGTCGGCTCATGCAGTTTTAGTGTCTCTGTCTGTTGTTTTGCATCCACAGACCGACATATGTCACATGTAGCGATGTACTTTTTGATGTGGTTGTTCATACCGTGCCAGTAGACACAGTCTCTAGCTGTCCTGAGGCACCCTTCTGTGCCGATGTGTGTTGAGTGTATTCGCTGGGTTATATCTGCCTGGAGTGCTTCTGGAATCACCACTCTCTCTCCCTTGAAGACCAATCCATCCTGTGTGCTCAGTTCATCCTGCAAAGATTGGAACTGGGTTATTTCAACAGGTACATCTTTCTTACAGGCCGGCCACCCCTTTTGTATTATTTTTATCAGCGTTTGTAGAGTGTGGTCGGTTCTTGTCCGTGCTCGTATTCTGTGCATGCTTTCTGTTGAAACAGGTACATAGTCCACCATGTTGACACATTCTGTCTCCAACTCCGTCTGGCTTGTGATGCTCTCTTGCAGGTAGGCCCTACTCAGCGTATCAGCGAGTAGCATATCGTGGCCTGGAACATATGTTATGCTTATGTCATATTTTTGCAGCCTTAATAACATCCTTTGCAGTCTCTTAGGTGCATGTAAATGCGGCTTTTTAATAATGTTCTCGAGTGGCCTCTTGTGGTCTGATTGCACTCTCACAAGACCACCATAGGTATATTGGTGGAATTTCCCCATCCCAAACACAATAGCTAAACATTCCTTTTCAACTTGTGCATAACCTCTTTCAGTGAGTGTCAGTGCACGACTTGCAAATGCCACTGGTTTTCCATGTTGAGTCAGAGCTGCTCCCAGTCCCTTCTCGCTGGCATCACACTGTAGTGTCAGCTCTTCTTCAGGGCTGTAATATTTCAAAACTGGGACTTTTGTTAGTTTTTCTTTCAGTCTTTTAAATGCATCTTCCTGCACGTCTGTCCACTCCCATAGGCTGTCTCTGTGCGTCAGTTGTCTGAGAGGCTCACAGTCATCTGACAGATGCTTGTAGAACTTTGATAAAAGGAAAAGTCTCAGGTTTCTGTCATGATCCATTTCTGCTAACTCAGTTGTCTCTCCTTTTCCAGTGATCAGGATGTCATCAGCAATGATGTATGTGCCTGGCAGGTTCTTTAACGCTTGCATCAGTTTGCGCTGAAAGACCTCTGGCGCTCGGCTAATCCCCATTCGCATTCTCAGCCAACGAAAGCGACCAAATGGTGTTGCGAATGTCGTGAGATGGCTTGATGCCTCTGTAAGCTTCACATGCCAAAAGCCATGCTTCAGGTCACACAATGTGAAAACTTTAGCTTTTGACACATCCGGCAAGATGTCATCTATTGTTGGTAACGGGAAATGGGGTTAGGGGTATCCTGGGTTTGCCATTTGGCTTCTGCACTGTCACCATCCCACTGATCCAATCAGTACTACATTCCACTGGTGCTATTATTTGTCTGTCTGCAAGACTCATCAGTTCCTCTTTCAGTGATTTCATCATCGACACTGGGACTCTGCAGTGGAAAGGTGAGCAAAAATTGGAGCTCATGAAGGTGGATATACCAGCACAGTCAGAGGTCCAGAGCACTCTGAAACAGGTTATCATCAAGGAGGTCTCTGCCCGTTGCTGCATTCATCTTTCCCTCGACCCTGAGTGGTCTCCCAGGTCTAGCTGTCACCACCTGTTGGAATGGTATTGGTCATGACTGATACAAGTTCAATCTTTGCTTCATCAAACCACAGAAATTTGTTTCTGAAGAGTTGCTCTTCTGTTCTTTCTTATCACACTGATGCATACGCATTATGGTCAGAGGTTTTTTCTGCCATAGATTAAAATGTAGAAATCACTCTAGTACCAAAGGACCATGCACTGTTTTGCACTGCACCTGCAATGCATTTTTTTTTTCTTTTAATATGTCAGCAGGCTGTACTGTGAGATTATTGGGGTAGTGTGCAGAACTTTATTCTTCAGAAATATTTGAGATTTAAATACAAATTGTGCAAATGTAGCCCAGTGAAATCCATTGATCATTTCAGTTTTCCTCTATCAGTCATGTGTTTATGTGCAGGACAAGTTTTTTTTCAGCCCTGCTCTGAATAGTGTACAGGCCAGTATATTACACAGCACTGTATACATAGTAAATGTGCATGTACATGTACTAATGGATTTGCTGTTGTGTCATCAGATGGTCAGTCATCAGTCTCTGGACGACATATTGTATATGTATGTGAATAAGTGTGTGTCTGTCTGTGTGTGTGTGTGTCTGTGTGTGTGTGTGTGTGTGAATGTGGTCTGGATGCAGCCAAAGGCTCAGTTGACCTTGAGGAGCGCTATTCATCACAGTGGGAAAAGGGAACCAAGCAGAGACAAAGCCTTATTGGATGAAAATACCCTTACAGTCGGAAATAGCTGAAAGTGCTGATGCCAGAACTCCACTGTAGTTTTTCACAGCATCTGCAGTTTGAGCCACTCATTGGCTCAAGCCTCAGACTCCTCTGTCCTCATTCAGTATGAACTTTGTTGGGTTCATGCTGGGTAATGTTACTACAGTGAGAAATGTAATCACAACTGCTTAAAGCAGCATTACTGTAGTTAGCGTTTATAAATGTCCCCACGAGCAGTGCTGGGCTCAAGGCAAGCCTCAGTGATAAATGATTCAGCCTCAAGTGGAAGGACTAATGTTGCTGTCTCAGTTCAGAGTTCTTGTCAGGAAGAAGTAATAAGTGAATGTTACTATTCTTCCACTCAAGGAGCAAATCTAGTCCTGCTATACACAGATGTCTTCAACTTCATTTTTACAATAAAACCAAAAATAATAAGGCAAACGTTCTTTTGAACAAGATGCCAAAATGCAGTTATTTACTTTGAATCCAGTTTACCAGCTCAATGTGTTTTTATGACACAGATCCATTCTTGGTCATTTCAGGTTGTTTCAGCATTTTCAAAATGAAAAAAATGGAAATTTCCTTTAACATATTTGTACTAAATTGCACTTTTGCCTCAAGGAAATCTTCCCAGCAAAGTATGAGGAAATTAAGCCCAAAAACAAGCTGAATGACCTACACGCTCCACACGATTGTGTATTTGGACATTTGCACTCAGGCATGAATTGGAGCTTTTTATGAGTTCACTGTGCATTGTCTGATGATGTCTAAACTATTCTGTGGAACTAGTTGAACAGTACTCTTTTTGTTTATAAGTCTAGTTATCGACTTTTTAATAAGAAAAAGGCAGAAATCCAGGTATTGGTCAAAATTCTCATTTATTTTGCTTATGCAGAAGATTATATTGAATATCTCTCTGCACAAAAATTCCTGGCTGAGTGCACACCCAGTGTGCATGCACTACAGCTTGATGTAGAAAATCATCTGCTTAAATATTTGTGGTTGTTTAAGAAGAAGCTTGCTTGGAAATTTGACTCTTCCTCCTCCAAAATGATTTTTCCGTTGTTTTGGCCAATTCCACAGAACCTGGAAACAGAGCCAAGCTCCGAGCCAAAAGAGCCCCAGCTGTATGTACCATCATGCTATTATCACAGTACAACTGTAGCACATGATCATCACACAGAAAAACTGCAACCAATTTTCTTGTCATGAGGTGGCTGCATGATGAGGACTATTCCTGATATGAAGAAATGTGTAAAGGAAAGTGGAGAAGTCAAAACACTCTTTATGCTATTTTTTGATACTTTGGTGTCACGGTTCGATATTTTTTCGATACAAAAAAATGTTCATGCCTTTTTTAATTTGTCATTTATTAAAATTATAAATATATATTTTAACTCAAAAGTACAGTTTTTAAATTTAATGTTGCTGAAACAACAAAATAATTAAAATAAATAAATCTATCTGATCGAGGAATCACTCATCTTTGGAAAAGAGAGTTTATTACAGAGAAATGGCTCTTTCCAAAATAAAAGCTATACTATACGCTTCTTCTGGGCTATATTCTCAGCAGCATATTAAACATATCAGGTCCCCATAAGGAGAATCCTGTGCTAACGGCTGTCTAAATGACTCGGGTAAAGTTTGTAGCATGCGCGCTTGTTGTTTTTGTCTGCTTCCACTTGTCTTTGCACTAGGATGATGTCGGAGTAAATGTGCAGTCATATTCGTTGTGTTCCCACTAGTGCTGTCAGCGTTAATCTCGTTAAAATGACATTAACGCTGCAAATCTCCGTTAACGAGTTACCGCGGATCGCCCCGTGTGTGGGGCTGGACGGCGTCAACACGTTAACGAGCTAACTGCGCTAACGCACTAGTTCCCACCCATGTAATTGAGCATTGCGTGGCACATCCAACATACTGTTTTACTTTTGTCCATGACGCGCTTACCTTCAGGGTCATACGTCACATGAAGACCAAAATAGTTCCAAATGCCAGATCTGAATGAGGGTGGGGGAGGTTCAATTTCGGCTAGCGTTGAGGCAGTTGTCATGTTGCAAGGAGCTTAGCTTCTGTCTTGTTAGCTTGCGCTGCACTCAGTGGATCTGCACTCGACAGTGCAGCCTAGGCGGAGTAGTTGAACGCAGATCCACTGAGCGCTCAACACAGACAGCATCGTCAGAAGAAAAGTTGATAAAATAAATTAAAAATTTTGTATTGTTCGATACATATGCGTACTGAACCGAAAGCACTGTATCGAACGGTTCAATATCGATACAAGTATCGTTGCACCCCTAGTATACATGTAACATATTTGTGTTGAGTGAAGTGCTCAGAGACTACGTACCAAACTATTTGCAAAATTATTTTCTGCACATTATTCCAGTTAGATCAAATGTGTATGTGTCTTGCCCAGTAGGTGTACAGAGGTCAGCCAATGTGGGTGAGGGAACTCACCCAGTATTAACTCCCTCGAAATTGTCCAGGTGTCTCCCCTACTTCTTAATGGTAGCTTCCCTACTGATCATGGAACTTGTAATTTCTGGGCTTAACTTTAGAGGCCTGGACCGCCCCAAGGGAAGGTCGTTTTAATAGGCTAGGAAACCTATAAGAGCTATTTGCACTAATCAAGAATACTACTCAGACTTTTACCTCTACTGAGCTAAAAAGTCAATGTCCACCATTTAGACTTTAATTGCAGGAAAGCAGCTGGGCATTCAGTGGAAGTATGCTGTTAATGAAAACCTCTGAATTAACCATGTAGCACGGCACAAATGAGCAGATGTACAGCCAAAAATACAAAAACCAATTTGCAGGTTCAAAGGTCGGGCTGTGGTTTTCCCTCCAGAGTCTTTGCTGGAATTTCCAACTGCGAACCTCTTAGTTTAATCTCCTGGACTCCTCATCTGGCAGGAGACAAGAGGGAAGAACCATTTCTCCCTGCTCTCCCACTGGACATCAGAGACGATATCTAACCTCACCCATGGGGACATCCAATCACATTCTTAACATCTAGCTTTCCTCCAGACACACACAACACTGCCACGGTTGTAGCTGGCTTATGTGCCCTCAAAGCTCAAACATTAGGACAGTCATTTTTACCACTTGTTACTACTACCACTCTACTACTGCATTTTTACTACTATTACATTTCTCATTTTTTATATTGATGGCCTCAGGAGTCTCAACACAGTCCTGTGCAGTGCAATGCTGAGAGTGCAGGCAAAGCTCAAACTACAATATTTTTGTCCTGGTGGGTTACTGGTAGTTGGTTCACTACCCGTACTCTTTGAACACAGAGCGAACCTTGATTTAGCCTTCTGTGGGAAATCATCGTAACTTAAACTCCTTTTAACCCTGTACGGTAACCTTTCCCGTAACCTGATGTACACATCCTGTAACTACACGTGACTCGATGCAGCCTGTAAAGATTTAATTGGTGTGGAAAGTTGTGGCGTAAGAATAAAAGGAGTTTCCACTCACAGTGTCACTTTGGATGTAGATTTCCCACAGAAGTCTAAATCAAGTTTAACCTGACATGCACCTCCAAGAAATGTAACCACACGTCAGGGCGATGCAGCTAGCAAAGACTTGAATGACATGGAAGGTTCATTCATTTGGACTGGATCAGAGCTTCATAGCTTCATATCTCTCAGTTGCTCTCTGTGAGTGCTGGTAGCAAACCCACCAGGTGTGACTAACAATCTCAAAGTAAAGATTTTCCATTCCCCATACAGTTTAGAGAAAAGGAAGAAAAACATATTTGAACTGTTTCTTTTTCTTCTGTGAAAAGAAACTGAAAGCTTTAATCTTTAATATTTGATATTGTTCTTGTTTCTATAGAAATTGAGAGCTGATAATTGTTCAGACTCATGGTTTTATATTTGAAAGTAAATGTAGAGCAATATTTCAGATGAATTGTTATTAATTGTCCAATTTTCATGCCCACTTGAAAGTGTGTCTGGCCTGCCTCGACACTGAAGCAACGGTTAGAGCACTTAAAGAGAGCTTGAGTTTAATTGGCGTAAGATTGAAGTGGAGACTGCTATTAGAATTCATCAGCTCGAGTTGGTCTCCTCTGACAGAACAGGTGTAAGCAGAAAAACAGGCGCAGCAGCAACCCTTTGGGACTCTAACAACAATAAAACATGCACTGTGCTGGTGTTAAAGGTGTTTGTGTTGCAACTTCTCAGTTTGTGTGGACTAGTGAATATCAACATGGCTTGGACAGTGTGGGAGCACTGTGATGAAGATGGGAGCAGTACTGCTACTAAAAGGAGCAGATGGGTCTCCTTTCTGTCTTTCTGTCTCTGCCAAGTTTAAATGCCATCAGAGTTATAGTGTATACTGACCATAAGCCCTTGGTGTTCACGGATCACATGTACAATCACATCCAGAGGTTGATGCCTTGTTAGCTCAAGGCTACAATCCTGACATCAGACACAAGAAGGATATCGATAACATAACGGCTCATTGTCCTGAGTGAAGCTGTTCAGGTGGACTGAATGTATCTGTATTCCTGTCAAGTAATTTTTTGTGCTGGGTTTACCTTCATGGGGGAGGGGTTATGTTCACTGACCTTATTCCCTCTTCCTGGAAGAGAGCTGGTCTCCTTCCCTCCCTCTCTGTTCCTGATGACCACACCAGTTAGTCAGTTTAACAGCATCAAGATCGCTTGTGGAAAGGGGAGCAGGAGCACTTGCTCCCCTTTAGGCTACTGAGTGCTGGGAGGTGTGTGCCTGCTGTGTTAGTGCTGTTTTGCTTTGATTATTATTGGAAGATACAGATGGCACCTTTGTGGGTTCTAGTTGGTTTTGCTGTTTGGTTAAAGTACGTAGTGAGCAGCCCCAAAAAGTTGATTCTGTTCTCGATGTAGCGTTTTCAGTGGGAGAAACGTTTCGTCACTAACCCTAACCCTACCTGGGTAATTGAGCATGCATTAAGACATACTTAGTGAGAAACTTGGTGTTAGCTGTCATTTTTATTTATGAAAATAAACTCTCCTCCTGCTTTGTGGAAGGGCCAGGGAGAAATGGCAAATCACAACGACACCACCTGAAGGTACTGTAGGTTAAAGACCCTATAATATTAGACTGCTTCATAGGATTCATCATTATTGTCATTATTATTGTTTATTCTTGGATTGGTGACAGAGATACGGGGTGAAAAGATATGAGTCAAGACAAAACACTCATGGGAATCCCCAAGCAGCCTAGGTCTACTGCAATGTAACTATGGGAGGATTCAGGGTCACCTGATCCAGCCCTAATTAAATGCTTTATCAGAAAGGATAATTTTAAGCCTAATCTTAAAAGTAGAGAGGGTGCCTGTCTCCAAACTAGGAGCTGGTTTCACAGAAAAGCTGTCTGAAGCTGAAGGTTGCAGGCTCTGCCACCCGTTTTACTTTTGAATGTCTTAGAAGCCAGAAGTCTGACAGGGAAGTGCTCTATTGGGGTGATATGGTACTATGAGGTCTTTAAGATAAGCTATGGCCTGATTATTCAAATTATATGTGAGAAGAAGGATTTTAAATTAAATTCTGAATTTAACAGAGAGCTAGTGAAGAGAAGCCAATACTGTTTCTCGCCCCTGTCAGTACTCTGGCTGCAGTGTTCTAATTCAACTGAATGAAATGGTACTGGAGGGAATGGTAAAGGCAGTGAGAGTAAATAATAGGATAGACAGATATAGGGCCAAAGACCCCTTCTTGACGCAATCACAAACAAGAAACAAGAAGGAGCTTAAAGCAGATCCCTGATGTGGTCCCACCCCCACCTTGTCACTGTCACTTCTACCACACACCTCGCCACTGTCTCACTGTCTCCGTACACGTCCAGCACCACTGGCACATATTAATCTGTCACCCCTGACTTCATCATGTAGTACCATAGTTCATCATGATATGTCTGTTTCACTAGGTAATGCTCTAGGTCATAGGTGTCGAACTCCAGGCCTCGAGGGCCGGAGTCCTGCAGGTGTCCTTGATCCAACACAGCTAATTTAAATGGCTAAATGACTTCCTCAACATGTCTTGAAGTTCTCCAGAGTTCTGGAGAATTTTATTACCAGTTCTCCTGGTAATGAACTAATCATCTGATTCAGGTGTGTTGATCCAGGGTGAGATCTGAAACCTGCAGGACACCGGCCCTCGAGGCCTTTTTTACAAATATTCAGGTTAATTTAAGAGAAATAATTTGAAACATTAATATTTCTTGTTCAATACCACTGCTGTGCTGATAACACCTCCTTATGATGTGACCAGGATGCAGCAGCAGACAGAACCAGGACTGAAACCTGCTCCATCATCTCATCTATGCAGATGTCCATTTACAAAGCACCAACAATTCAAAGGTGAACATTATTTTGGAAAATGTGTTAGGATATAAGTTTAAAATAAATAAATAAATAAACAGCTCATATGTCAGCTGTCAGCAGAACTGTAGGACTGAAAAAATGTAAGAGTAGAGCTTCAGATCCTGAGTGTGTGTTGACAGAGAAGGATCAGCTTTATTTCAGATGTAAGAGATAAACTCTATATTTCAGTTTGTGATGGTTCTGTTCTCTTTGTGATTACAGGAGATGCCCTCAGATTCAGACCTCAGCACCACCCAGTGACAGCAGACAGATCATCCAACATGTTTACATGTTAACTGCAAAATGAACTGATGAAAACAGTACAAAGCTTAAAGTATCACATGTGCTGTCAGTGAAAGCTGCAGCTGTTTATAGATAAAGATATATAAAACAGGCTAATGCATTGGGTTCCACGTCGGGTTCGTAGCCGAAAACTTTTTGGCTGCAGAGGTTATTATTATATTTACATGCTTCCAGCTCCCGTTTCTGCTCGGTGACAACTCGTACTTTTCCTTTTTCTCCCTCCCTCATGTTTAGTAACTTTAGATCCCTGCAACAAGCCCAGGGCCAGTTTACCGACGGATGGTTACAGGACACTGACATGTTCCGAATAGCCAGATACGTAGGTGGATACCAGGTTTTATTCTTAGTGAAGGGCAACCCTTCAAAAAACAAACAGAGCAGTGGAGTAGCCAAGGCAATAGACCAATATAAAACTCGATTACTAAAATATAATTCCCTTTCACAAAAAAGATTTAAAACAGGTAAAAACAGCCCTGGCCAGGGAGAACACACAGTAAAAACATAAAAACAAAGTCCAGTGGCGTCAGCCACAGCATTAAAATCCACTAAAATCGGAGCGGGGCAAAGAAAAATCCGTCGACGTCCCTGGCCGTCCTGTCTGTCTCTTCGCTCCGGAGTACTGGAAGAGAGAGCAGTGGCGTGTCCAGCGGGTTGGCCTGGGGGGGCACAGGCCACCCCAGGTGCCACCCCGAAGCTAAAACAATAAAATTAAATCAAATATCAAATGCACGATTATGTTTTCACAGTGAAGCTCAGATATCCGAGGGTAAGTGAATGCATCGGCTTCTGCACTATGAGCATCATGTTAGCAAAGGAAGGAGAGCCAAGAACGAAACACCGCAGAAAACTATTTTCAGCGAAAAAAAATGAGGAGAGAATAAATGTCCCGGTAAGTAATATTAAGTTTGTTGAGTTTATTAAACTTCGGTGAAATTATAATACCAAGAAAAAAATAACACTTAAAGAATTATTGCAACCGTCGAATATTTCAGACAGTAGGGTGCTGGGGGAGCTAGCATAAGAGTTATGAGTTATAAGATATAATCCAAGTTGTAACATTGCTGTATGGAGCTGCAGATTTGGTTGCAGGTTAACATAGCTGGACTGGCCATCGGGCATACCGGGCATTTGCCCAGTGGGCTGATGACTTTTTTTTTTCTTGTAACGGCATGAACAATGAGAGGTGGTGGATTAGCCAGATGCTGGCAGATGTGTAAAAATAACTCATCAGCCCAGTTGTAAGTAAGCTATTAAAACTCAACTGTACGCTGTGTTTGTGTTTTCCTCCGAAACACTAAGTTCAGTTGGAGCAGCCTTTCAACACCTCTCTCTGTCTCTTGCAAGCAGAGTTGACCCACACAACAAAGTAAAGCTATTTTTCGGCTACGAGCCCCACACGGAACCGTATTAGTCAGAGGTCCCTTTACTAGAGCCGTGGACCTTCAGTAATAGTAATAAATCACACAGCAATAGTACGTTCATGTAGTTGTAAAATGCATGATAATATGTTAAGTAATCCAAAGTATTCAGAATACGTTACTCTCATTGAGTAACGTAACGGAATACGTTACAGAATACATTTTAGGGCATGTATTCTGTAATCTGTAATGGAATACATTTTAAAAGTAACCTTCCCAACACTGGTGGTGAGAGGGAAACATGAAGATGAAACCAGGAGATGTCCTTACTGAATCATCAGAGCTGAACAGGTGATGGAGAAACAGGTTTACCTTTGAGGTGACATGGATGAGTTGAAGTTATGAACTGTTTCTGAGAGACAAATAACACCAGGATCCTTTTCTAAGTAGCTGACAGCTGGTAACTGTGCAGGGGCGGGTCTAGCAAAGTGTTGTCAGGGGGGCAGGTAGGGCATTAACAGGGAGAGGGGGGCACAAAGAAATACTTTTCTTTCTTATTCTCATTTAAAATGTCTCGCTGTTATTAAATAATTATCTGAATCTTACAACCAAAGTTTTTATCTGATGTAAAATTTATAGAAATCATACATATACCAACAAGCCTGTACATCACTGTCACAACAGCGTTTGTTTTCATTCAAAGGCTTTATGGCTTTAATACCTGGTGGGCCGGTCTTTAGTCAAAATGCCCGATTTTTTGTCCCAGTCCAGCCCTGCAGGTTAATACTGGCAGTGTCACCGTGCCAGCTGACTGTATTTCATCATCAGCCAGTGTTGTTCTTTATCAATATTACCAAAGTTTATCATAACGTAGAAAGTATTTACTTGCTTTCAGGTTTCATTCAAATGTTAGTCTTTTCATTTGTTTCCCCACTTTTTTCCTGTTTCAAAATCAAACACCAGTTTGTGAGAAGATGATCTTCTTTTTTTAACAGGCAGATAAAGTTTTGCATTGGCTGATTTGCCAATTGTATGTTAAAAATGTTTGTATTTTAATATTCAAAAATGTTTTTGCCCAAAACATATGTACACTATATGTCAGTAAAAATACTATGCAAATATTGCTGTCCTCGACTGCTGAATAAACACTGACAAAGCACTGATTGTATCTCTTGTACTTTATCAACACAGTATCTAAAAACTTTGCACCGTAGTGGTTAAAATCTCATTCTAATAAGAGTTAAAAGCGCATTCGGTTATTACGTTTACAGGGTTATTGAATTATGGTGAACGGTTGGTAGAATTTTTTTTAACGTTAACTGCCAAATACATCTGCCACCCTTCTCCAAATCTGTGCCCCCCCTGGCCCCCCCAAGAAAAATTTTCTAGACACGCCACTGAGAGAGAGGGGGCAGCGACAGTCACTGTTTTTTCCAGTGAAAGGGATTTCTTATACCACCGTGTGTTTGGGGACTTACCCCGCAATCCAAGCCCTCCGTCGCCTCTTCGTGACTTCGGAAACATGACTTGAACAGTTTTTCTTCCACGAAGGAATCAGGAAAAAAAACGATCTCTTTACCCGTCCGCTTCCCGTGGCTGTCATGCGACCGGCTATAGCAGTTAATACACAGCTTCTTGCCATTCTTTGTGTCTCTGTTTATCTCTGCGTGACTGTTGTCTTAGTAATAGCCTGTGCGCACTAGCCACTTGTACCTACAATCCTTTGCAGTTTTACCCTGGAAATGACATCACATTTTCGATCTCTGTTGCCTTCATTTTAAATCATTTTTAGTAAAATAATTTTAAAAAATATTTCTTCACTCATGGGCTGTAAGTAGGGGTGACATGGGCCGCGAGACACAGGCATTACATTCTCTTAATGCGTGTTTTGTTTGGGTTTCCACCGGCGTGGAATTACCAATAATAGGGAGGGACAGTATGAAACAGGAAAAGACCGCTGTGTAATCCATTTATTTCAACAAAGTAACTGTATTCTGAATACCACCTTTTTAAACAGTAACTGTAACGGACATATTTACTCATATTTTGTATTTTAAATACGTAACGCCGGTGCATGTATTACGTTACTCCCCAACACTGCCTGTTGATAAGATCTTGTGCCGCTCCTAAAACACCGGCCTCCAACTCCTAAAGAGACACGGGTGTCCCTAAATTTAGCAAATATTAGCTTCAGGCTAGCTTGCTACGACCAATAGGCTAATACCAGCATTTTACCACAACTTCACCAGATGTAGCTAAAAAAACTAATGTCCAGTCCAAGGAAAGATGACAAAAAATGGTTACTTACCTGCGGTTTAGAGGGTCAAGCTGAAAGTGAAGCAGCCATTGAAAGAGGGGCAGAGAGAAAGATGGCAGCTTGGCCTCTATAATGTTGCAAATACATGTGGGTCGGAATCCCTGCCCCTCAATCGCGCCCCCGGATGAAAACAAAAAATTTACAGTTTCAATTAATCGTTTTTCACTTTCAATACAAGATCTTTCAGTACATTTATTTCAGTTACAATATTTTTTTCAGTTTCAGTTTTTTTCAGTGGCATTGTTCTGACCCCATACACATAGACTTTGTACTTATTCATGTATGTATTTGACACCTGCCTGTCAGCGAGCATGTTCTTCCAGCCTGTGCATGCCCTCAATCCCATGTGCAGGCCCAAGTCTTCAAAGAGCGACAACCTTGTTAAAACACTCCACAGGGGCTCGAAGGGAATAAATAAAGCTTGCAGAAAAAGGGAGAGGAGTGTGGAGAGAAAAATCAACACACTGACACGCGGTTTGTCTAACAATGTACCGCCTGCCAGGGTTTTAAAAGATTAAAATGTCTGAGGTTCCTTGTTTTTGTTCCTCCTCATTAGGACATGTCTTGTGTGAGTTCTCATTGTCAAGAGCGTTTGATACTGTTACATTTTGTTCCCGTTGATAGTAATTTGCATTTTTCTTTAGTGAAACATCTTGTTCCATGTGTCACTACAAAGGATTGGTTGCTTTTTTTCCAACATCCTTTAGCTGTTACATCCTTCCCCCTTATACCGCGAGCCTGATCTCCTTCCTGTTGGATTCCAGGCTAATGTATTTGTAACACTCTGTGTCCTCGCTGCTAAGCAAAGGGAACTGAAAGGAGAAATGTAGCGTGCGCCTTCACTTACATCTCTCAGTAAAGATCATATGAGGTGGATCCATCACCTTAGACCAAAAATATCGTGCCTGATGTAATGGTGTAGGGAGATGGGGGAATAATGCAAGTCTTTGTGGAGACGAGCTCTCATCTTTCTAGATGGGATTGACTAGATTGGAACCTCATTAGAAGGGCGTGACACTCGACAGTTTACAGGCAGCGTGACTCGTACTGTCTCTTCTTCTGTTTCTAATCAAAATGGAAAATACAAGTACTCTCAATAACTCCGAGACAAAGTGCTCCGGTGCTAGCAGGATATTTGTCAGCCCTGTTTGTGGAACAACTCTAAACTTGTAGAGTTTTGACATGTTGGGGGCAACATGTTGTCAAAGAGCTGTGCCTGTGAACATTCACAACAACCGCGGGAAAACGAAATCAGCCTATAAGCAGCTTATTGACACACTTTGTACTTTTCTAACGTTCTCTAAGTGTATTTATCTACTGAGAGAAAGATCTAGATCAAGAGAAGGCTTAATGTCCTGGGTGGAAATTGGGGCCACTTTCATCATAATATCACCTTTGATTAAAAAGTTATTAGGCAGCAAAGCAACCCTGTCACACTGTGACAATTTGCACCAACTACAGGCTTTTGCTCTCACCATGAATATTCTATATGATGTAGCTGGAGGGGGGGTTGCAGTTTTTCCTTATTCCTAAATAGACGTTGCTTTATTACATTACTGAAATGTTGAGATGTTTTGCATATTTACTCTTAGAGCAAAAATGCACAGATGTCATACTTGAATAAATCTTCTTATTCCTTATTAGTTATTTTATACATGTATATACAGTAACCCGGTGTGATGAAGCGCACACACAGGAAAAAACAGAAAAACAAAAACAGAAGGCGGGTCGGTGCAGGACACTCGGGGACCATGATGGCGGATCTTTCAGGGTTCATTCACATGTTTCGATTATGCTTCTTCGGAGTGCAGCGGTCAAGTGCTTAATTAAAAAAGTACACTAAGGTGTTAATTTTGTGAACAGTAAGAAGTCACGCTGCGGCATTGTGAACATTTGGCAGCGCTTTCTAAAGCACACTGAGGTGAAACTGCCATTAATCTCAATGTGCAGATCAAAGGGCTCCTTTGTGAGAGGACTAAGGGGGCATATTTGGTTTATCCAGCCCAGTAACGCATTGAGCTAATTAGGATGAGCATTTTAGAAGAAAGCCATTGCTGGGGAATTCTCCTCATCACTCGCGTCTCCGACTCTGCAGTTAAATGAAGTGTTATCTTTCATGTGGGCAAAGGGAAGAAAAGAGCAGGTCGGGGGGTGGGTTTGTCATCCAGTGTTGAGGACACTCATTATCTCTCCAAAGTGATGGCCACGTTTGAAAATGATTGAATTTTTAATGCCTCCCTCCCACACTGGGGTTGGCAATAGATCTCGGTCCAATTTACTGCCACTGTGGATGTCTCGTCCTCAGACAGCCTCTTACTCCCCTTTATCTTCCCTTCCTTTTCCCCGGCACTCTTCTTAAAGAAACCATATTCATCCTGGCCATAGTAATTTATGCATGGGTGGTGGGGTGCCCGTTCCAGTGCCAAGGCAATTACCCGGATGGTTCCAGTAGCCATGTTTAAAAGTGTTTTCAGCATTCCAGATCTGATAGCGCCTGGCAGGAGGGAGCTAGAGACGGGCCAGCATCGGGTGAAGGAGACACAGTTTGAGTTTGATGATCCGTGCACAAACAGGACAGCCAATGGACGGAGCTGGCTCTAATCACATGAAGCAGTGCAGAGTGCCTCACTCCAGGGAGAGGAGCCACTAAGGTGAAGATGAGATCACAACATGCAAACATGGCACACAAAAGATCTCATGAATGTGTTCACATGTGATTCTTTTAAGTTTGAAATTTGATCAGCTGGAGCCCTGTTCATAAAGTAACGTGTACCTTTGTCAACATGGAAAATCCAACTGGTAGTAATAATAATAATTAACATTTTATTTTTAGGTGCCTTTCAAGACACTCGAGGACACCTTACAAGCAAAGATAAAATAAAAGCAGGGCAACACCATCGAATTAAAGGTCAACATGTCATAAAATTAAACTGAATAAGGGTGTTTTCAGACTGGTTTTATTATGCAGCTGGACATATGCAGACTAAGTGATATTATTCATAGATACATTTCAGATCATCAGTAATTATTATTTATTGCTTGATATGTTGCAAAATATAAGGATATGAATTAGTGCTGTCAAAATTAACGCCATCACGGTCAACGCGATTAAAATTTTTAACGCAATTAAGGTGTAACCCTGGTTAACATAGCTATCAATAAATAAAAGCCTGTTAGTAAAAACAGGCATAAGAAATATATTACAGGTGATAAATAGTCAATAAATAAATCATAATGGTTAAAAAATTCATTAAAAACATCAGCAATGATGTAATTCATGGTACAGGATTTCATTTGTGTTTAAAAACATGTTAAAAGGGTAAAAAACTTGCTAATTCATGGTGTTTTATGTTAATTCAGGTAAAATGGCTAAAATATGTGTTCAGACTCTTATTGTGAAAGGGCACGCTGCAGCGTGACTCCTGTGATAGCCACACCCAATCGGGTTGTTCCTTCTTTTGATGCTGGAGAGGGAGAAATGCAGACAGTCCTTGCAGAGCTGCTGCTTAAACGAGTGAAAAAATATTAAAAAGAACAAGCCAGAAGTCTACTTAAAGCCATTTTTGTACTCTGGAGAATATATTTTTGTTTTTCCGACCTGTCCTTGCCTTCGTGACGTTGTAAACATAACTGAACGGGACTTGGTGAGTTCAGAAATTGTATTTTATTTCATACAAGAAATGTTTTGTTGTATTATATTGCTCATTTCATGCAAATGGAAAGTCAAGGTAGCAGATTTCTGTTGTTTTATGTAAAAAAAAACGGTGGATTGGTGCTTAACCGACACACAGGCTGTACTTCAAAGGCCTTCGACGTTGTTTCCGCGCGCCATATTGGCGTCACCTCATTTAGGACTAAATAAGCTGGAAAAATGGACTTTTACTGTTATTTAAGGGCTACCCGTGTGTTATTTTCGAATGTTTATGCACTTTATTTTGTTGTTATGGTAGGCCATTAAGGTTTGGATCGGGAAATGCCGAGCTCGAATCGGAGTTTGATCCGCTGAGCGAGAAACAAGATGGCGAGCCCCCCACGGACCCATTGAACTGTGCCGAGCAGGAAAAGGGAAAACGCCCCCTGCTGGACGTTGAGCTCTTTCGCTGAAAAACTGGTAGGATTAATCCATACACCTCTGCTAAAGAACAGCGGACTTTCAAAGCACTGGATAATCATTCAGAGCAATTCCAGGATTAATAGTTAAAGGACACAGAGACAACTTTCTTTTGTTTGTTCATTTGTTGAAGGGGTCATTCAGCCTTTTGCTGAATTGTTTTCAGTTTTTACATGTTTTTTGTAATTTATTTTGGTCAACCTTACATTTTAATGCTGTAATGGTGTTAATGGAAATGTAAATAATTTTGTTGGGTTAAAACAAAATAAGAACTGGTTGAAATTTAAAGGTGAACCTAGACCGAGATTAAATTAAATCTTGGGCCTAAAGAACTGAACTTGATTTAAAATAACACAGTGTTAACTCAAATAGATCGAAGGATAAACTTGAACTTAGAACTTGAAATAAATAAAACAATAACCTAGGTTGAAAATAACATCCTTCTGAAGCCAAATAAAAGGTTTTGAGATAAACAAGAAAAATCTTGTTTTCCTAGATGTTGAATGTGTTATGTAGTGTGTGTCAACTGTCTATTCTCTGTCTTTGCAAAATAACAAGCCGGCAATTTAAATTTACTTTCTGGTCTGTGGTCTTTATTACATGCTACACTCATTACTACTCTAGTAGTCGAATCTAACTGGTCCTAGTGTACTGTAACGACTCCAGAAGTGTTACAAAGGCATCTGAGCTGCAGAATGACTCAAAATCCCTGAAATGTTTCTGTCAATGCATTTCGGGCAGTTTGTCCAAGCAGAGTTACCTTCGCACATGTGCAAATGGGCAGTTGATCTGGTAGTGACGGGCAGCTGAACCAATCAACTCAATATGGAAGATGATAAACGCACATTGGCCCTCTCGATAGGAAATTTGAGCATTAAAAAAATAAGAAGATGGAACAGTCGACCGACATAAAGTATTGTGCACGTTGTGCGAGAAGGAATTTTCTTTTCACCGAAGCACTTCCAGCTTAAAATGTCACATTGATGGAAGCATATGTTAGTCGGGCATGCTGCTAGCACTTTGGCTAACGTGTCGCCCAGCTTGCGACAAACCACTCACGGAGCATCGGGGACTCACTAAGTCTACCTCGGACATACTGACTGACGCCAAGTGGATTGCAACAAACCGCAGACCTGTTAATATCGTTGAGAACACGCGCTTTACATCGCTTTGGTTCCTCGTTTCAAGGACTTGAAGTGCCTCCCCAAAAAGTGACAGAGAGAGTGGATACATGTTTACAGTTTTTTGTTAACATGAATGTTCAACATGTTCAATAAACATGTTAAGTTTGTATATTTTACCTTTCTTCTCGAGTCTGTTTGTTCATGCAAAATGAAATGCGATTAATATAGAATAAAAATGAATGATATTTAATCGTGATTAATCAAAATGAATCCACAGTAACCCTGTGATCAATCTGATTAAACATTTTAATTGTTTGACAGCACTAATATATATTAAATATTAGTGTATAATTACCTATTAGTATATAGGTTTTTTTTAAAAGTTGTATTTCACAGGAGAGAACTTGTGTTAAAAGATTGAAGAAAACTATTCAAATTCTCTTTGAATTTAAGCATTTAACATTCTTTGTTTATTCTCCATTTACTTCAGTTATATTGTATAAATGTCAGTTACAAGCTTAAATATAAAATTGAAAAAAATTTAATTGCAACCAGATTATTGATCAAGTAATTGTGATTAATTGTGATTAATTACAGAAATTGTGCGGTTAATGAGTTTTTTTTTTTTTTTTTTTAATCTATTGACATCACTAATATATTGTGGAGGTAAACACAGACGACACGAGAGCTCTCGATTAACACTCCTCGTTTATTCCTCATCACCACACAACTGAATACTTTTCCCTCCAAAACACAGCAACAACACTTCCTGATAACTGGTGTGAGTGGAGCCCTCCAGTGCTCCACCACTATATATGTGTGTGTGTATATATATGTGTGTATATATGTGTGTATATATATGTGTGTATATATATGTGTGTATATATATGTGTGTGTATATGTGTGTGTATATGTGTGTGTGTGTGTATATATATATGTGTGTGTGTGTGTGTATGTGTATATGTATATGTATATATATATATGAATGAACCTGGGACGAGGGCGATATCTGAGAATTGCCTCATTTTTTCCTTCTACAAAAACCTCTCTTTGTTTCATTTAAGGAAATTCGCAAAAAACCTGATTGATTATCACATGTGAGTCAGACAAGACAGTGTGATGCTCGATTTAGGCTTCATGGACATGTGTGTCATCAACATAAGGATGAAGATGCACCCCAAATTTCCTAAAAATGTGACCAAAGGCTAAAAGATAATAATAAATAGAAGGTGACCAAAGAGAGAGCCCTGCAATCTGGGCAGGCTTGCAAACTTTACATACTGATCACTACCAGGCAAGGCATTTTAAAGAATATCATGACAGACTTTAATTGTTATTAAGCTGAGAAGAAATCTGTACAGCAACTGTTTTGTCAAGGATTTTTGAAGGAAAAGATAAATTAGCAATTGGACAGTTGGAGTTATCACAGCTCTTTCAAGAGGTAGAGAGAAAAGCCAGAGATTAGGGAATAGTGAATACTATCAGTTATTAAAGGAGAGAGAGGATAAGCAGGGTTTTTGCACCTGACTGGAAAGTGTGTCAAGGCCAGAAAGTTTAGATTTCTTCATAAATCCAAATATTTCTTCAGTAGTTGGCAGAGTGAAACTAGAAGGATGATCAAACAGTGTGCCTTATTTGGAATTCTATAGAGCTGATGATGAATATTACCATCTTAGTATTATTAAGTAAGGCTTCAAACTTTCCTTTTTGCTAGGGCTGGATCAGGTGACCCTGAATCCTCCTTTAGTTATGCTGCAATAGGTGTAGGCTGCTGGGGGATTCCCATGATGCACTGGGTATTTCTTCTTCACTCACTATGTGTTAACAGACCTCTCTGCATTGAATCATATCTGTTATTAACCTCTGTCTCTCTTCCACAGCATGTCTTTATCCTGTCTTCCTTCTCTCACCCCAACCAATCACAGCAGATGGCCCCGCCCCTCCCTGAGCCTGGTTCTGCTGGAGGTTTCTTCCTGTTAAAAGGGAGTTTTTCCTTCCCACTGTCGCCAAAGTGCTTGCTCATAGGGGGTCATATGATTGTTGGGTTTTTCTCTGTATGTATTATTGTACGATCTACTGTACAATATAAAGCGCCTTGAGGTGACTGTTGTTGTGATTTGTTGCTGTATAAATAAAATTGAATTGAATTGAATATTGAAAAGGGCCATACAAACATTAGATTGCTCAGTGCAGTAAAACTGAGGTGGAAAGGTGGCCAAAGAATTTGGTTTACAGTAGAGAAAAGAGTTGCCTTTACTACACCTGATTAATGTTGGAGAGGATTCAGATTTGGCTGCAGATTGAGCATCCTTATAGTGACACATCTGTTGGTTATACGGACTCTTACGAACAGCAAGACCAGTCTTTCTGCAAAGGCGTTCCAAGCGACGACCTTTACCTTTAAGTTGGGGTAACTCTGGGGTGAACCAGGGAGCAAGTCTGTGTAGTCCATCACTGTAGTGAGACACAGGTTCATCAGGAGTAGATACATTGTCTCTACCAGGAAGACTGGTATAACTGCCTTCTCCCATGGAACTTACAATGTTTTTAATATTATAGAGTGAAAAGAGTTGAACTTAGATAATATTAACTGGACTTCAAAGGTTACCATCTGCTGCTGACAGTTCTGAGGAGTAACGCCAGAGAAAATCAACACTCTGCTGACCAAAGACATGAGGAGAAATCCCTCATAAGAGTATTAGTGACATTGTCCACATGCATATTAAAGTCACCCAGCAAAATAACATGACAGGACACAGAACAACAAAAATCCTCATTTAGCTTGGGAGGGAAACACACTGTAGCAAATACAGTGAGAGTAGGCCCACTGATCTGTAAGACAGTGAGTCGAATGAAACATACTGAGGCATGGTTTTAGATGATACTTTCATTTCTCCTTGTAGACCCTTACTGGTAAGTGAACCGGCGTTAGTCAAAGGAGCTTGCAAAGAAAAGCGTCTGGACTTCTTTAAGTTGCTTGAAGACGTTTCACCTCTCATCCGAGAAGCTTCTTCAGTTCTAAGGTCAAATGGTGGGGAGTCCCAGATTTAAACACCATTTGACCTTAGAACTGAAGAAGCTTCTCGGATGAGAGGTGAAGCGTCTTCAAGCAACTTAAAGAAGTCCAGACGCTTTTCTTTGCAAGCTCCTTAGACTACGATGACCTGGATGACTGAGAACCTTCACAGACATACGAACCGGCGTTAAATAGCCTGACGGAGAGTTTGTTTGACATCAGCTGTCTGTCCAGATCTCCATGAAGGTTGAAGAATTGATTGTATTGGATTTTGATGTTAGGTATTAGTTCCATTGAGATCCCCGGTGAGTGTATTTCTGACGGGGATGACACGGTAAAGCGCTTTACTTAGTCCCTATGGACCCCAAAGCGCTTTACACCATATTCAGTCATTCACACACACATTCACACACTGGTGATGGGGTAACTACATTGTAGCCACAGCTGCCCTGGGGCACACTGACAGAGGCGAGGCTGCCGGACACTGGCGCCACCAGTAGGCAAACATGGGGTTAGTATCTTGCCCTATTTGGCAAGCCTGGGATCGAACCACCAATTAGTGGCTGATTAGTGGCATGTTGGGTGAGCTACAGCCACGCAACATGAAATATCCAGGTGATGATACAGTGATGGCCTGTGGTGGCTCAGATGAATGAAGTCAAAGTTGGAGAAGCTGCTGTATAATGACTTACCAGTGATACTGGGTGGAACATGGAAACCAGTCCAAGCTCCAAATAAGCTCTACGGGAACTTTTTGCCAATCCACATTACATAGAAGTTGGGGAAGGCAGAGAAACAACAAAGGAGATAAGACAGAGTGTTACTGACTTTAAATCTGCTAAGTTCTCTTTGTTAAGAAACAATCATTTAATAATTGCAGAGTGTGCGCTCAATTGTTTTGGCTTCTTAATGTGAAAAAAAAAGGCAGGATAAAACTGCAAAAACACATTACAGAAAGTTATACATTGATCTGACTAACCCTGCACCCAGCCAAACACACTCCTCTGTCCAGAAACTCAAAGCTTCAGCTCCATCAGTGGACTTTCTATATGACTGAGGTCTGTGTGAGATGAAACTACCATAACATTAGAGACGGTTCATTTCTCAAGAGGAGCTTCTACCCCCAAGCCATCCATTCAGATTTTACATTTGAAAATTCCAGATTGACTATTTTATTTAATCGGTTTAATGTACATAATTCACTTACTGCACATAATGTCCTCCTGTATATATTCACTAATGTATATAAAGTTCTCTCTCTTTTTGCATAGTCAAGGAGCGTCTCAACGACTGTGTTGGACTCGTATAACTATGCATGTGACAAATAAAGCATCTTGAATCTTTGGTTTTGACGCCAACCTGGATGCATGTTGGTTAAGCTCTGGTCACTAGACTGAAGAGAGTTAATGGCCTACTCTCCAAAGATCTATCCATGGTGTACTCTGAACACAAAAGGAATAATAGCTCTAAGTGCAGACCACGCAGAGCAAGAGCCAGTCAACATGACAAAGGCAGACATCCAGCAATGATTCTCCAGTATTAACAGTTGGACAGCACAAAGACTTGATATGATCCACACCTACTGGGTGAAGAAGCTAACAGCAGTTACTCATGTGGACTGGCTAACATGTGGCAGAACAATCCTGATCATGGGAGAGGGTTACTGCAAGGCTCCGACAGTTTTTATAGAGAAGATATTGGAGGAAAGAGGGTTAACGTAAATGGGTGGTTCACCAAATCTGAGAATAATTTGCTTAGCAATCTTTTTTTCTTCATATCGCTCAGAGTGTCAGATTGTAATAAAGCTTAATAACTTCTGTGACTACACTTCACATATTTGCTGTTTCCACCCTAGACTGACTTTTCGGATCAGACTGCGGGTGCTCATTTTCTCCTTCCTGATTTTTTTTTGTTTGTGCTGATTTTTGGTAGTCAGTCAACATCACCAGGGGAAACAAGGCAGATTGATAACTTTCAATAGCCACAAATGGAATGCAAATGGCCTCTGAAATCATATTAAAATCACTGACGGGTGTGAGTGATGCCAGAAAACAAGAGCTTGATTTGCCTGTCACAGTGTCACCTTCGGGCCCTTTCAGTTGCTGTATTAATGGGGATAGATGTATATATGAGATGACAGGGAGTGTTGGAGGAAGGGGAGAGGGAGAAAGCAAAACAGCACTGCAGGGCATGGGGGAGGAAAGGGAGAAAATGGGAGGCACTGGCTGGGGACTGATTGATAATGAACGCCAAAATGGAAAGATGGCAAGTGAAGAGAGAAGAGCAGTTGCAGAGGTCTAACATGTCATGTTAACAAGTTGAAGTGAAGTTCAGAAAAAAGGCACGGCTGTTCCCACTCAGGGCAGACTTCATTAGCTCATATTCCCCTCCTTACCCTCTACGGCATGCTAGCCTGTAACTGACAGCTTTTTCCTCTTCTTAGAGAGGCAAAACCCAACAGAGCCGGAGATGAAATCACAAAGGAAGGTGGTGGGTGATAGGAGGGAAGGGGGGCATGGAATTTAGGTCAAGGATGACAGTACCTCTTGAACACTGAGTTGGGAGTGAAAGTAGGACCTGGATTAAAGTCAGAGAGCTTTGTGTGGATTCTCCAACGTACCTTGAATCACCTTGCAGGCAGCAATGAATCACCGCAGTGCAGTCAATTTGACTTACAAATCAAACGATGGAAGCTGTGTTTGCTTTTCTGATGTTTTCTCCTTTGATAGCGATGGACACGCTCTGCTGCTATCCAGCCTGCAGGCCACAATCAAACCAGATGAACTCAGATCTATTTAAAAAGCCACAACTCAATGTAAATTTTAAATTTGAATTCTGCCCAGAAACACAAACACAGAGATTATAGAAATGGTAATATATAGAAGATAGTGATACAGTTGGTGCCTGATAAACACCTATCATTTTTCATTGTTACCACCTTGTCATACAGTTAATCTTCTATTTGATCGCATCTACTCCACATGTGCTAAAATCTACAACAATTACCTTTTTTGGACCGATTGAGGGCAGCAGAAGCAAGTTCACTACGGACAATGCTATCGCTTTTTGGACTTTTTTTTGTCATTGACAACTTACAAAATGTCATAATGTACCTTTCCATCCAATTTGGTTTGTTTTCAACATGCTTTAAGGTAACATGTTAATTAGTTTAACATAAATGCATATATCTTCATGAAATCTATGGGTGGGTAGGGCTGTAAGTTTATCAGCCAGGAGACTATGATTTGGATTTGAACTTCTAGGTTTTGCGATTTATCTTTATCCACCCACTTTTTATCATCGATTGTATTCACTGACCTGGTTTAACACTTAACTTAGTTTGGTTTAGAAAACACCATAGTATCAGGATGATGTTTCCATGACGTTTCCACCTCCATGTTTGACAGTGGGGACGGTGTTCTCTGAGTCATATGCAGCATCCTTCCTCCTCCAAACACAGCGAGTTCAGTTGATGCCAAAGAGCTGGATTTTGGTCTCATTTGACCACAACGCTTTCACAAAGTCCTCCTCTCAGTCATTGAGATGTTCAGTGACAAACTTCAAACCAGCCTGTACACATAAACCATATTGAGGATTGCACATTAACATATGTTATTGTGAAAACTGTTGTTGGAACCATACTGAATGTAACCAGATAAACATTTTATATAGTGAGAGAGCGAGTATGCTAACAGCTAACAAACAGCCATTATAATTCATCACACACTGAGAATAGCAGAGAAATCAGCAGCACAGCTCTTCCAACTAATGGCTAATTAATATTGTGCTGAACACAGTCCAAAAGATTCAATAAGCCACATCAGTGTCTACTGTCTGTCTACTGTTTGCTATCACAGCTAAGTGGCTAACAAAGGTAAACAGAAGTGTATCACTATCCCTGCTAATGAATGTTATTTGTTTCAGGATACATAATACCTGCCGTTATCCAAAGACACATCTGCTCACCTGAGTCTTTTGCTCGTTTCTCCTCTTCTTTTCTCTGTTGTCCAAACCGAGGACCTGATGGCTTTGACCTTTTCTGGTCCATCTTCCATCGGTCAGTTTGCACTCCAGTATCAACACCCAACCCCACAACATAAACATTTTTCTGGGATTTCACACAACCCAGGAAAAATCATTACATAACGAGCTTGGACTGACAACATTATGAATGAAATGTGCACTATTTGGAAGCAGCCCGCCTTTGGACAGGTTGCGTGTGAGGCTTCAGCAGCAGCACCGAGGGCCCTCGGCTCACTTTTCACGTATATGTGTGCGATAGAATTTAGAAAACACATCGGTGCAAATTTTTAATGCAATCGACCCATCTGGAGCACAGAATAGACAAAGTTTGGACAAACTGCGTTGACAGAGACATTTCAGGGATTTTGAGTCCTTCTGCGCTCCAAATGGATTAATCGTGATGACGGCATTAACATTGACAGCCCAGTTTGTTGGTTTTTATTTTGTTTTATTTTGCGAGCTGGTTATTAGATGCTGCTCCAGCCAGCCAGAGAAACCCCTCTCCTCCCTGTGCAGCAAGCAGCAGGCGCACCTCGCAAACGCGCCTTTACTCCCCATAAATGGGTGATAGAAAACCAATTGGTGCCAGCAACTTTTTTTTTTGCCAATGCCACGATGCCGCCCCCACCACGATGCCGCCCTGGCAACCGCCCATGTCGCCCATATCAAAAAACGCTACTGGGCCTGTACATGTGCTTCAGCCTTTCAGGCTTGATTTCAGTCCTTTACGGCGTAGTGTGTTACCAACTGGTTCCTTAGCAACTATGGTCCCACCTGCTGTGAGATCATTGACAAGTTCCTCCCAAATAGTTCTGGGCTGGTCCCTCACCGTTCCCTCATCATTGAAACTCCACTAGGTGACATCTTGCGTGGAGCTCCAGACTGAGGGAGATGTTTCTTCCAGCCTTGTGTCTTGTCCCTAAAATCCTTGGAGAGCTGTTTGGTCTTGGCCATGGTGCTCAGTTTGGAATCTGGATAGACCGACTGATTCTATAGAAAGCTGTCTTTTATACAGGTAATGAGTTGAGAAGGCTCCCAGTGTCAGCTCGTTACCTCTATAAAATACCTGGGAGTGGTAGGGGATCAAATACACACTTTATTAAAGTGAAATGAAAAATGAAACAGTGGCACTGACCATGTTAAATCTTTTCCTTGAATGGAAGCAGCTTTCTAACACTGGGTTTCCTCCACTCATCAGATACTTGGTGAAATAAATCAGCCTTCGGTTGTTGTTCACATGTCAAAAATCTGTCTGAGTTTCAGGCAGAATTTTGTTGACCGAGCAGAGATGCTGTACCAACTCATACTGGGAAACACCAGAGTGATGTTAAAGTGTCAGGTTTCTGACGTTCTGAGTTTTAGATCGTGGCTGGAAAGTAGCAGCCGTGTCAGAAGATATTAGTTTGAAAATGTGTGTGAAACCACATCATAGCTCTTTGCAGCTATGCCTGTTTTTAATGCATTGACCATCCTTGTACAGCAGGTACTTTTTCAGAAGATTGTGATGCCACTGTGAAGATGATAATTGATGCATGAATGCAGTCCCAGTGACTGAGCACCAAAACTGAATCGTCTCCTCTGTGAGGCCAAGTGAATGTTTATGCCAAAACTGGAAAAAGGACAAAGTGATTACCTTAAAACCTCTGGTCACTGCTGTTGCCAGCATGGAAGCATAAACGGACACTAAATTACAATTGACTCAGTCATTCAATTAATTAGAATTGTATTTATATAGCACCAAATCACAACAGCAGCTACCTCCAGGTGCCCGATACTGTAAGGAAAATACCCCAATAATAATACAGAGAAGCCACCACATCGTGGCTGCATGCCAATCAGGAAAGTATCCGGTCGTTAAGTGATGACGTGACGAATCCTACTTCCGGGCCTAAAGTAGTCTGCGTTTAATATGGCTTTTGTGTTGTTAACATGTTTAATGTTTTGTATTTTCTTCTATTTAATCTCAAAAAGCTCCTAAAACAGTCAGTAATCACTGTTGACCTCCCTCGGCTTTTATTACCGCTAATCATTTATTTAAGCTCAGTTTTTAAAACCTTAGGATGTAACTACAGCCCAGCCCATGCAGCAGTATATGAATGACTAACCTCGTATTGTGGATGGATTATCTCAGTTGTTCTCCTGGCTGAAGTTTGGTCCTTTTACAGCATCCTGCCATGCGATTACATTTGTTCCTGACCACCGAGAACACTCACGTTAACTTTTATCGAGTGGAAGAAAAGTTAGCTGTTTATATTATGCTAACATAGCTGTGTTGCTAGCGGTCACGTAGCACATCATTATACACCAGCTAGCCAAACTTCAGTAACCCTACAAACATCACTGCTGTTTAGTTTTCTGTCTTCATTTATGTTGGAAGTGATAACAGAGCTGTACGTTTTAATTTGTTTCCAAAGCAGTCAGGACATGCTTTAGATAGAAGCTAGCGAGCTAACTTCCTGCTAACTTCTAACTCCGTTAAATGTCATAAATTCCGTTTTCATGGATGCCTGGATGTTAAACTCAATTGTTACACCTGGTAGAGCAGAACGCTGATCATTTTATTAAAGATGAAAGACTTTAGACAGTTTTTCAACTCTCAGTAATGCCATAGTGATCGTTTGATATATGGACCTGCAGCGGAGTTTAGCCCAGACACGGCTAGTGACGTCAGACTTAATGACCGGATAGATCCAGATCCAAGAACGTGCACACTGAAGCTGCAACACAGATGTTTGCATTTACCAAACACAGTGGCTGATGTACAGCTGCGTGTCTGATTTTTGCAGCATAGCCAGACCAAATTAGAGCTGACCAAAGTCACGGTGAATGGAGGAGCCACCCACACTAACATCTCATCTCCTCTGAGAACCTCCTGAAGCTCCAGTTATCATCATCAGGCAGTGTGTGTGTGTCTACACAGAAATGTTAGGCGTATCTCCTTAATAATCAATTTATGTAGTAATAAAAGACACGTGGGCTGAAGGAACGATGTTCCCAATAACCTTTCTGGAACTGACAGCATCATCTCCTCAGACAGATGATTTCTTAACCTGAACAGTGGAAGCAGCAGGGGTCACTGCAAGAGTCTGACAACACAACAAATTCCCTCGCTGCTTATTTACGTGTGTCTCAGAATAAAATGTTGTTTTAACGTACCTTCAAAAATGATATGTCACTATTAAAGATGTAAATCACATGACTCTGAACTGGGAAACAACTGAAGCTCAGATTTCAATGTCAGCTTTGTGTGTTTTGAGGGAACGGGCGTCGTTCTTTGTGTAACATTGATACATAACAGAGCATTTGTCTACTTTTTGCCATTGATGTTGACAAATGAAGTGTAATGATTATTAACTGCTGAACTTTCAATACAATTGCTAAACACAGCTGTTGTTTTAAGCATCTTTATATGTTGTGTTTTTAAGTCCACTTTGATATTGAAATGAGGCAAACTTACATATTTATTTATACAACACTGCTTTTGTTTATTTGCTTTCTTTCTTTACAAATTAAATTTACTTGCTGCTGGTAAGTGATTTTCATAAGAAGCAGGCCATGCACAACCTGAAAGGCATGGACTACATAACAAGCAGTGCATGTGCAAACTGCAGCAGGACTAAACCGGAGGGGCTGCAGTGTTTGGCATACATTAGTCTGATGATCTGACATTTCTGTCAGTCACTGAGAAATGTTATTTATCATATCAGAATTAAGCATCTCCTCATCACCATGTGTTCTCCAGCAAAGATGCTAAATCAGTGCTAATCTTACTCTTTTCTCTCATTAATGTCAGCAGGGACGTTTATTTTGAATGTGCATGGAGTACTGAATCATGAAGCTACTTTCACATGGAACACGCAACTGAATTTATCTAGTTAATCTAGTTAATCTCACACAACTAATTTACAGCACAACTCGTCCAAATCTTAAATGCCCAGAAAAGTCATCACTTATTGATTTATTTTTAACTAATATGCCGAATAAATATTCTCACACTGGGGTTTTCGCAAATGATATCAGTGACCACTGTGTGGTAGCTGTAGTCAGACAATCGAAGGTCCCAAAATCAAGGCCACAGATAGCTTTTAAACGAGATTTTAAGCATTTCTGTGAGCAAGCTTTCTTTCATGATTTATGGGACTATAACTGGAGTAGAATCTACCTGATAACTGATCTTGAGCTGGCATGGAATTATTTTTATGATACTTTTATCAAAATTATAAATAAACATGCCCCTTTCCGCAAATTTAGAGTAAAATGCAGAAACAACCCTTGGTTTTCTCCTCAGCTCTCCAGTCTACTCAAAAAAAAAGGATGCTGCCTGGGCTAAGGCCAGAAAAACTAAATCCGAAGCGGATTGGCTGATTTTTAGACAGCTCAGAAACCGTTCAACTTCCTTAATTAAAAAGGCCAAATCAGAATTCTATCTTTCAAATACTACTAAACATTTGAACGATCCTAAAGAATTCTGGAAAATAATAAAATCTTCTTATGGGGACATAACTACAAATGAGATGCCAGCTTTTGTTGTAAAAGACTCCTGTACTTTAACAGAGAAATGCGACATTCTAAACTGCTTTAATGAGCATTTTGTTTCTTCAGGATCTCTATTTGAATCTTTATATCCAGATTTAAAACAGCTTAATCAACAAGAGGCTCTCTCTGCAACCGCTCAAACTGAATCTGTGGTCCAACCCTTCAGTTTTTCTCCGCTAAATGTTTTTGAGGTCCACAGGGCTTTATAATGTTGGATCTAAATAAATCTGCAGGACCAGATCAACTTGATCCCTATTTTCTTAAGTTGGCTGCAGATTTTATAGCAGAACCAATAACTTACATTTTTAATCTTAGCCTCTCGAACAGTGAGATCCCTGTAATATAGAAATCTGCCTATGTTCTCCCTTTGCTGAAAGGAGGTGATCCTTCAGATGTTAATAATTACAGGCCCATATCTAAATTGTGTGTTCTAGCAAAAGTTCTAGAAAAGTTCATTAGTGAACAACTGAAAGACTTTTTGGACAAAAATTCAGTTGTTTCCCAACATCAGTCAGGATTCAGAAAACAACACAGCACAATAACTGCTGCTATTAAAGTGGTTAATTACATCGTTGATTCGATGGACTGCAAAAAATACTGTGCTGCTCTTTTTCTTGACTTGTCAAAGGCTTTTGATACAGTTGACCATGCTATTTTATTAAATAGACTAAACAATATTGGTCTATCTGTAAATGCTGTAAGTTGGTTTTCAAATTACTTGCCAGCAAGAAAACAGTGTGTCCATGCTGCTGGGTCTTCTTCCTCTTTTCTCCCAGTATCCAAAGGAGCTCCGCAGGGCTCCATATTAGGGCCATTGCTATTTCCTCTTTACATAAACAACCTTTGTGATAATTTCTCAAATGCAGCATTTCATCTTTATGCAGATGATACAATTATTTATTGTTCATCCCCTTCAGTAGCACAAACCCTGCAGTTTCTGCAGTCTGCCTTTGATGTCGTTCAGTCCCATTTAACTCAACTGAAGTTGGTGTTAAATCCAGAGAAATCCAAGCTCATGTTATTCTCAAATGGCAAAGAGTTGTTAGCTACGTCTCCTAAGATTAAAACAATTCAAGGATCTGAAATGGAAATGGTCACATCTTACAAGTATCTAGGGATCATTATAGATCAGAATTTGTCATTTAAGACTCACATTCAAAGGCTTGTGTCGAAGTTTAAACTAAAACTAGGTTACTTTTTTAGAAACCAATCCTGTTTCTCCCTCCAAGTCAGAAAACATTTGATTCGTGCAACCTTTTTACCTTTATTGGATTATGGTGACCTGCTTTTTATGAATGCACCTGCCCACTGCCTAAAGAGGTTGGATACTGTGTACCATTGTGCTTTACGTTTTATTACTGGCTATGGAAATCATGTACATCATTGTTCTTTGTATGCTGCTGCTAAATGTCCATCATATTCGCAGACTCTCCCATTGGTTGATCTTTATCTATAAATCTCTCCTTGGGCTGGTTCCATCTTATTTATGTGTTTATATGTGTAAAAACCACAACCAGTACAACCTTCGTTCGAACAAAATCATACAATTGATTGTCCCAAAAATCAGAACAGAATTGGGGAAAAGGGCTTTTAAATACGCTGCCCCTGCTTCCTGGAATAATCTGCAGAAGGAACTGAAATTATCAGAATTGGTTACCTTGGGAGAGTTTAAGTCTGTCTTAAAGGAACGAGAGAACAGCTCTTTTACTCAGTGTGATTGTTTTTAATGTACTCTTAATTTGATCTGTTATTGTATATTTTACACATGTTTGTATGGGATATTGTATTTGTTTTAAATGTTATATACCTATGTGGTATGTGACTTTTGTTGCCATGATGCCAGGTCTCTCTTGGAAATGAGATTTTTAATCTCAATGAGATTTTTTAGCTGGATAAATAAAGGATTAATTAATAAAAAAGTTACAACTTTTATCACAGTGAGCTTCTTAGAGCCTGTGACAGTCTGAAGGTTGCACACGGGCCTCATAGCAGTTTGCCAGTCTGACACACATGAGCATGTAAAAGGGAAAAGGGGACTCAGTGGCAGCTAAATGTGAGACAAGTGCTTCTGTCCTCTGTCTCACACACACACACACACACACACACACACACACACACACAGAGTTCACACTCTGGTGGGTGAAGTGAGCACTGAACCCTGACCACTGTCACCAAAGTGAGATATTTTTACAACACTGAAATCACACAGACCCCAACATGCTGAAAGACGGTCAGTGGTGTTGTTATATTATTTTATCTGGATTGATCCACATGTGACCAGGTTACAGGCAGCTTGTACATGAAAACATTAAAGTACAGATGAAGCCAAAGCACCACATCGTTCTCTTTTATATTAAGGCTTTTCCCTGGACAAACACGTGTTTTTGCACATGACATCATCTGCTTTGCTAAGGACAGTATGTAACACAAAGGTGTCTCTCTGGTTTTCTTAACCTTGACCTTTTCTGATGTAAAATGACATAAGAAAAGCTTAAAATGCATAAACATGATTTATTCTGGCGCGTGTACACAATCCCATGATGTCATGGCTTTTGACTGGGTTATTAGCACTGAGGATGGACCACAGTCTGTAGCGCCACATAGTTTCAGCTACTGCTACACTGTTATGCTGTGTGCATCTAATTAGAAATGAATATCACAAGTTCATGTATTATTTTGGAAAAATATGTCTTCATTCAAGTGTGTGTCACCACAGTGCACACTCGTTTGGTTTAGTGGTTTAACCATTCCTCATACTCATACTGGCAGAAGTGCCCAATGAGCACTCAGGGAAGCATGCCCACTCACAGCTCACCTGCATACCTCCATCGCTCTTCTTCTCACATTCCTTGGATTCCTCGGGCCTTCTCACCGACACCTTGCTGCCTGCTGAAAGAAAGAAATGATTCAGAACTCAAAGTTAATCTGGAGGAATACTTATTCCTTTAAGTGTGTGGGGGTGGTAAAAGTCCATCATAGGACCTCCACTTAACCTATATATTCTTTTTGACTGTTGGAGAAAGTCAGAGCACCCAAAGTAACCCACACAGGCAGAGAGAAAACATGCAAACCCCAGCCAGCCTGAGAGGTGACAGTGCTGCCCAGGGGTCCGTTCTTCGTACCTCGCTTACTACATCCAAGATCAAATCTTCGCGCCAACTTTGAGCTCGCTATTCCGGTTCTCCGAACACACCTGTTGCTGACGATTAGTACAGCTGGATGAAGTAATGTGAGATCACTGGGTGGCTTAAAAGGGGCTACGCATCGATAGTAGAAACATTGATCGGCAACCCTTTGATTGGTCGGCGAAAATGTCGAAGGAGCGCGCTCAGTATTTTTCGGCAGCAGAGCAAGAACTCTTGATTGAGGGATTTCAGGAGTTTCAGAGTTTAATTAAAACGCAAGGGAACACTGCAAAGGCTGCAAAAGCAAGGAGAGAGGGCTGGCAGAAAGTTGCTGACAAATTAAACTCGTAAGTAATTTAATAATAATAATAATAATAATGGATTGGATTTATATAGCGCTTTTCAAGGCACCCAAAGCGCTTTACAATCCCACTATTCATTCACTCTCACATTCACACACTGGTGGAGGCAGCTACAGTTGTAGCCACAGCTGCCCTGGGGCAGACTGACAGAAGCGAGGCTGCCATATCGCGCCATCGGCCCCTCTGGCCAACACCAGTAGGCGGTAGGGTAAATTTATTATATTATATTACATTATATCATATTATATTATATTATATCATATTATATTATATTACATTATATCCTCTTTCACATTACAGCCACAACAGGACCCACTAGAACATGGGAACAAGTAAAAGTGAAATATAAGAATATTCTACAGAATGGTAATATTTATCACTTGTATTGCTTTTAGTCTCTTGAAAAGAGACCCTGAAATAATCTGTTTGTTTGTTTATAACAGCAACCAAGAAAAGGGCAGAGCAAAAAAAGACAGGTGGTGGTCCTGCACCCCCTCGTCAACAATTTGGTTAAGTAAATAATACCCTCACGGGAAAATCGATATCTCTCTGAGCTAAAGGATCCTGTCTATCCCGCAATATACGCTGAATTCTGAAAACTCTCCTTATCAATCTTGCACCTTCCGCAATGGGTTGCTCGCGTACAAACGGACAGGACATGGCTGCGACGGACTTCCCAAATCCACCTTTGCTTTTATAGCCGTGGTCTCTCATCTTGATTACACGAAGTGATTTACTATTACTACTCTAAAATATGAATTACATCTGAAATAATCAAATACATGAAATAGAATGATTAATAGTACATTTCCCTTTTTTTAGGAAATGACCTGTATGTATCTGTATGAAATCAATAAAAGAATCAAATACTGCATTATCTTTAGTTACACTGATAATATTTATTTATGGAAAAACAGTGGAAAAATATCGCTGTTGCTTTCGCATAAATGAAGCGGACATACCTGAGTGGCCGCGATCTAATCCTGTTTACATAAAGTAAGCCTGCTCCCAAGCAGGTTTACGCTTACGGATCTGTTGCTATGACAGCAAGTCCCGGATGAGCTTCGGAGAACCGAACGATCCAAGATCACGCGAAATCGTCAACAATCAAATCCAGCTAACTTACTTAGCGAGGTACGAAGAACGGACCCCAGCTAAATGCAGGGGGCAGTGATGACCTCCACTGAACTTTATCCAATTTCCTCTGGCCGGTCCAGCTTTCCAAAGACATACGTGTCAGGTTAGTGGGTGTCCCAATCACAGCAACTGTAGCCTCAAGGTGATTTAGGTCCTATAGGTTAGACCCAACAACATTAGAAAGAAAACCCCAACAATTAGACAAAACCCTGGAAGAAAAACTCAATTTTAAGAACAAGAAACCTCCAACAGGACCGGGCTCAGGGAGGGGCAGAGAGTGGGCAACAGGACAAAAGGCTATAAAATAGTCACACAGAGAGAGTGAAGAGAAGTGAATCAGAAACACTGAGAGCATCATGGGAAGTTCCCAGCAGCCTACAGTATAACTAAGGCCACATGATCCAGCCTTAACTATGTGTGTTGTCAAAAAGCAAAGTTGTAAACTTAATCTTAAAGTAGAGATGGTGTCTGTCGCCCAGATTCGAATCATGAAGAGAGGCCTGAAGCTGAAGACTCCCACTGTACTGTTGAACGAGCGAATAGCTCCATTAGAATACAGTGCTGCAAGGTCTTTAAGATAGAGCAGGGCCTGCTTTTAATCAATGTTCAGATGTGGATGTAACAGGGTGCTGATGAAGAGGAGCTAAAGTGGGAGCGATGCTGTGTTTGTCCTGTCCCAGTTAGTACTGTTGCTGTGACATTTGGGAACAGCTGAAGGCTTTTCAGGGAACGTTTAGGATAAAAGTAATAACTGCAGTCGAGTTTCTTGCAGAACTCTGACACAGGATGTTTCAAACTGTAACAATGTTGCACAAATAAATGAAGACAGTCCTACATATTTGTTTAATACGCACACTGAAGGACAGCGAATGGATTGAATAAGATCCAATACAATGAAGTGTTATAATAGTGTAATTAAATAGTGATCAGTGCTTTTAAATGCTTCACTGACATCTAGCAGGACAAACAGAGTCAGACTAAAACTATTCAAATAAACAATTCTGCCTAAAGTCATCAGTTAACTGTTTGTCACCTGGTCTGTGCAGACAAACAAAGGGAAGGTCAGAAATCGTTCTATAATTGGCTTTGACCGCTGAATCAAATGATGTTGTTTGAAGTAACAGTTTGATGACTGATGCCTCAGAAGTCTGTGGTACATAAAAATCTGTGAATATGTTTTACCTTCAGTTTCATTTCACGACTTTGTCAAACATCATCCTTACTGGTCGTCAGCCACAGCTGAGACCAAACCCACTCTGCTCTGGGAACTATCTGTGGACAGAGCTTTGATTATGTTCACGTGAAGCAGCACTATGAACGGCTGAAACAGCATGTTTAAAGGAACTGAAAAAATGGGAAATATGATGTGAATAGTTTGCTTTTATGAGGTAAACAAAGCTGCCTAATTTGCCATTTGAATGATGACAGCAGGCCTAAAAACTCTGGTCATCACCTCAGATCCATATTTGAGGATTCACCTGTTATAAGTTCTGTTTTAAGAGAAGCTCTGCCAGGCTTTAGTCTTCTCCGTGTGCTCTGCCTCTTCTTCTGCTGAGTAAAGCAGCTCATACTAAGATAAGCTAATTAAAAGCAATGCTTGTTTAATCACCACAAAATGGGCAACAAAGGGTGTTTAAAAAGTGCTGCTCACACAGAATCCAGTCAATTAGAGAACAACCTTCCTGGGAGAACTTGCCTTCTATTTTAGGTTAATGCACATGGTCCCTGTGCACGTCTGTCCACACACACTTTCTCAGACACAGTCTTACTGATGCAAACTCAGTCTCTTTGTGCTCACCAAGTGCTGATGCGGGAGTTTTGATTCATTTAAAGCTCTGCTAGAGTCACAGATCTCGCCGTCATTTTCACTCCACAAACACTCGGGACAAACAGCTAGCCTGCCACACACTCTTCATCATGCTGGTGAGGCTCAACTCCACAATATCCTCCTCTTCTTTGTTCTGCTTGTCTTTCTTATCTGTCCTCACACATCTCTCAGCCTATTTCCAGCTCTTCAGGTCCACTTCCCTCTTCCTCCCTTCTGCTTTCTGTTTTCTTTCTTTCATACGAGCCGCTTTGCATTCACCAGATAACGACACAAAATTCAATTTCTCGCTGAGTTACCTCCCTAATGGCTAAGTGGCGGTGTGTGTGCTGCGTGTTGAAGGCTGAGGCTGGTGGGTGGCACACAAACGGATGTTCCTGTGCTGCACTGAGTTGGTGGCTGTTTTCACATCAGAACCCAGAAACGAGCAGCGGCGTTTGGCGCGGCACAGCAGGAGGCGGTGAATCGCAGTGGCAAAGAGGCTGCATGATGTGGAGGAGCTTTCCATAGACAAAAGGCTGAGTGCTAACTGCCACAGCAAACACGCACATGTGACAGGGCCGCAGTGTCGAATCCCAACACAGCAGTGTCTCGCAGCCTGTGTGGGAGCAGAGCATCTATCTGTTTCCATTCATTATCGCCTTCCTCTACATTGAAGTCTAAAGCAGCCATTTGATCTCGTTTAGAAAAAGAGGAACACAAAGACTCTGCTGCGTGTACAGGACATACAGCAGGATCATTAGGAAATAGCTAAAAATCTAACCTAACAACACTGCAACATATAAACAAAGCAAATGAATAAATGGAGCAGCTTGTGAATTATACATGGGCAGCAGTGCAGTGACCAACAGCAGCAGGTGTCACAGTGAACGGGTGAATTAAAGTGTCAGTGACAGGCAGCATGGAACTGGCACATGATGTAATACTTGTTTAAGTTAGTATCAGTCCCAAAGAGGAAGATGCAGCAGAAGATGTCCTCACAGCGCAGAGCCAACGAAACCCTTTCACCTCAGTTCATACAGAAACCAACCGCTGAAGAGTCCACGTCATTCAAAAGACACGAGACATGGAAACTCCTCCCTCACAACACACGGAACAACAACAACAACAATAACAACAATAATAATAACAATAACAATAATAACAACAACAACAACATCAACAACAACAATAATAATAATACTTGTAATAATAACAGTAGTAAAAAAAACCAACAGTATTATAAGAGAAGTCAAATAAAATATTTAAAAATAAATTCTTTGCAGGATGATTTTATTAGCAACACTTGCATGTTGTACAACAGTGGATCTGAATAATCTGCTGCTTGTCCAGTAAGTGTTGCACAGGGTGGAGAGGACTCTGCATGATGGCTGGCACTTTGTTCTGTCACCTGCTTTAGTCGGTTAGTGCTACCAGCTCCAATACTACTCTCCACAGACACTGAGCTCACTACAATGGACTGACAGGAAGTCTCCAGCAAAGTGAAGGATCACAGTTCCTGCAGGAAACAGAGCCTGGTCATCCTGCTCATCAGAGATTCTGTGTTAAGTCTTCCAGTTAAGCCTGCAGTCACTGTGGATACTCCTACTCCACCACATCTTTTTGTCTGGAGCTGACCACCGTTTCTTTGATCTGGAGTCAGCTGCCTGCATCGTTCAGTCCCAGAGCTGCTCTACATGCAAAACCAAGCTGGGCTGAAGTTTGTAGAAGGCATGAAACAGGCCACAAAGTGGAGAACTTGAATTCACTTAGGAGGAGTTGCCAAAATATTTATTCTACAAGACAGAAAACATAAACTGTGTACCTGGTTAGGGTTAGGGTTACCCACAGAGCGTGACAGGGATTTACTAACAAACTGACTAAAAAGTGAATAGATGGACAAAAGTAGCAGAAACAAGCAGCAAGTTTCTCTTCTTTGTTGTAACAGACTGTTGGATCCAAACTGACTGATTCTGTTTTCAGAACTGTAATCATTATTTCTATCGACTTTTATACAATTTTAATAGTTTATACATTAACAGTGTTTATAAACACTCTTATTACATATATTTCCCACCATGCTGGGAATTACAGCTCTTAGCTATTCTGTGGGCTAAAGCCTGCTACATTCTTTAATTAGACAAGATAATCAACAGCATACGGATTCCACTTGCTTTGAATACTAACAGTCCTAAAACGGATAAAAACAAAGTCTTGAAACTTTAAAAACTGAAAAAAATCATGTTTAATCTCGACTTTTTTTCAGCCCATAAATCCCAGCTCTGCTGCACTACGAGCTCTCCCAGCTGACTGTGACTGTTCCCACCGTGAGGTGGATCACCAACAGCTCCAATCACCAGCGTATCAAACTCCTTAAGTGATGATGACACCACAGTATTCAGGCAGCACCATCATCTCCCAGGACCTAAACTGGGAGCTTTAACATCAGTTCCCTCCTCCAGATGGGACAGGAGAGGATGTACTTCCTGCATCAGCTGAAGAAATACAACCTGCCAATGTGATGGTGATATTTTACTGCTCCATTGTTGAATTTATCCTCATCTCCTCCGTCACCATCTGCTATGCTCCTGCCGAGCAGGTGATTGGCTGCAGTCTGCCTTCCCTACAAGACCTCCAGGACTCTGAGACAGGCAAGCAAAAGTGCTGCCGACTCCTCCCACCCCGGGCATAAAGCGTTTGTGACACTCCCGCCTGGCAGGAGGGTGCAGTCCATCAGAACCAACAGCTGACGGCACAGCGCCCACTCACCCCGGGAACTGCTCAGTTAATGTCTTACAATAACACACTTATTTACTCAGGCTATTAAAACGTTGCACTCTATTCAGTAAAAGCACTTTGCACAGCATTTACTACACATATTGTTGCATATATGGGGTGGCTGTAGCTCAGGTGGCAGAGCAGGTCAGCCACTAATCAGAAGGTCGGTGGTTCGATCCCAGGCCAAATATCCTTGGGCAAGATACTAACCCCATGTTTGCCTACTGGTGGTGGTCAGAGGGCCCGGTGGCGCCTGTGTCCGGCAGCCTCGCCTCTGTCAGTGCACCCCAGGGCGGCTGTGGCTACAACGTAGCTTGCTATCGCCAGTGTGTGAATGTGTGTGTGAATGGGTGAATGACTGAATGTAGTGTAAAGCGCTTTGGGGTCCTTAAGGACTAGAAAAGCGCCATTTACCGTATATAGTTTACTCCTCCCACTCTTTACCTTACATATTTCTTCATTTCTCATTGTTATTCTATATCTACATCTGCAGGTAGACATAGACACGAAGAAGTAAACATCCCATTGTTTACTTCTTCAGAGACATATATGTGCTGTAAAGACCATATATTAGATCATCTATTCTGTACCACTGCTGAGTCTGACACAGTCCAAGACAGTTTAACTTCTGCAAATTTCAGAATAGGTTTAATAAGACCGATATTAAAATACATCCTTCCTCCAAACTACATTTAACTCTGCAGCTCCTTCAGCAGAATTAAATAAAAGAAAGGAAAATGCAAACGATAACCACCAGTCCAGATATATTTTAACATATGGCTCAGAAACAGACAGAGCATCTCCTTGGTACATCTCGCACTTGATGGTGACTCTTGGTATTGGATGGAAGTTGGCCTCTAGTGTTGTTCACCACATCCCCACTGAGTTCCTGATGGCGGCTGGACAGGACGTCCTGTTGTACAGCAGCCTCCTGTGTGAAAAAGGCTAAACACAGTAAAACACCTCTGTGTTAAAATGCTTTGATGTCTTAAACATCTGGGTTACTCAGCATTGTTATGAATGGTATGAAGATTAAAGAAGGACATGCAAATTCATCCTTTTGTCTTTACACAAAATATTAATTTGACTTTATCTTCTTAGCCAACATCTTCTTCTTACTCCTGCAGTCACTCCAGCAGAGCATCCATTCTCATCTCTTTACGTTATCCTTCCTTTATCATCCGGTCTTTTGGATGGTCTCAGTTTCTCTGGGGGGCAGTCCATAATTGATCTTTTTCAATTCCATGCTTTTCTATCCAGGTATACTTTTTCTCCATTGGCAGTGTGTTTGAGATGATTTTCATGCTACAATAGTACATTTCAGCCTAGTTCTTGTGTAATTTGGCATAAATGTTCTACTTGGTTCTCTTGTATTAAGGCTCTTTTGCACAATAGAGCCCTACTCTAAAAATACTGTCACAACTTTAGGATTGTTCACGAACAGTGGACCTAAAGAGTCGGTGCTACACATGATCTAAATCCTCCTCTAAGCACCATCTTGTCATTGCAACACTGCCTATGTTAGGTTGGTTATTGGGATTGTGCGCCCAGGCAAATATATACTCATGATTAGCTTGTTACTGAATTCAAATAAATGTGTGTACAAATTGGCAGATGATGAAGCCAAAAGGGGTTTTTGACCTACCCAAACATCCTATGGCACATGCTGTTTCACTTCTGCGACCTTGACAGTATCCTGTGCCACCAACACTAAGTCCCAGACATTGTATTATGGCCAGAGTGGTTATACAGTCTACAAACAACCAGTGATCTGTTATTCAGTGCTGCTGGTATTGTTGTCTGTATTTCAGGGGTGACATACGCTGTTGGAATATTAAACCATTCTCCTTTTGCCAGACTTTCAGACCTTTGGTGTCACAGATCTCCAGAAATAAACTGCACTTGTTACCAGTGGCAAGACAAGCTGCAGGAATGGAGACACTGGTCCCCTACAAACCACAGCTCACTACCGACTTGGCTTTAAATGTGTCATCTCCTTGTACAGGTAACGCAACTTCTACAAGCGAGTCCGTTTCACCTTCAGGGATGCTAAAGCATGAAATGCACACGGTGGGCCGCGTGTCTATTTTGCCACGATGCTGGGTTGGCCCCTAACTAAACCCTGAGAGTTTCAGGTGAAGTCACTTAGATTTAGGTTTTAGTTCGTGGCTGGACTGAACATTTCCCACCATCTTCCCAGCGGCACACTTTAACAGCTCATGAAGAGACACAGTGCCCTTTTGGTCTTGAGAGACATTTATTTCTTCATCTTCCACATCGCTCACATTTTCACTCTCATTGGTGCTTTTAAATCATGCTCACATTTGAGCTCTCTTCCATTAAGTTGCCTCTCCTGGACTCTCCATCCCCCATTCAGAGAAGACAGAGGTTCTGTTGATGCAGGGATGAAATCTTAAGCTAGCTTGAAATAAAAGTGAGAATTACGGTCATGAATGAAGTGTGCACAGTCTGTCACAGTGTCTCTGTTGCTCTGCTGTTTAACAGTCACTGCCACTCCCAGCTGATGTTCTGTCTGCCTCACTCATGGTGACCCTTTAGTTCCTGCTGCTCCTCGGTCCTGATGTCCCCCTTTGTCATGCTGCTGTTGTGTACGAGGAGCACTTTGAGCTAACTGTTGTTGTGATATCAAAATCTAACTGAGTTTAATGCTCGTCTGTCCTATGAGAACAGAAAAAAACAAAGACATCTATTCTGACCTTACCCCACTATCTACCTATTCCTGTTGAACAACAACAATTAGTGTTGGAATTTTCAGCATTAAAAAGCCTCGGAGCTGAGAGAATTTTGAGGTGCTTTTTAAATATAAAAGCTGTCAGAAGCTATGAAAAATACTGGAGGATTATTAACAAAAGAATACACATAAGGAGTCACAGTGAGTGACTTCCTTTTCTTAAGTGTATAAATGGAAATCTGTTCTGACAGCTTAGCTGCTGCTTTCCTTCCTCATGGACTCAGTCAATCTGAACATATAACAATAATAAAGAAGTTTAATGAACTATTGTGGTTATTCTTATTATGATTTTAGTCAACAATAAATGGTAAATGGCCTGTATTTGTATAGCGCTTTACTCGTCCCTAAGGACCTCAAAGCGCTTTACACATCCAGTCATCCACACATTCACACACACACTCACACACTGGTGATGGCAGCTACATTGTAGCCACAGATGCCCTGGGGCGCACTGACAGAGGCGAGTCAAACCAATACAATAATCAATGCAAAGTACTATACAACCTTAATTTTCCAGCTTATAGTAATTCTATAGTGTTTATATCAGGGTCTCCAACCCCGGACCTCCAGAGCTCATCGTGTCAACACACCTGAATCAAAAGAATAGCTCGTTATCGGGGCTTTAGATGGATATCAAACCAGGCTGTTTCACTTGTACAGCTGTTGTTCTGTGAGTAAAGCACTTGGTTTGAATTGACTGATGTTTGGAACAGATGCATTTTAGAAACCTTATAGCCATTGAAACTGTTCGCTTGACTACCTTGTCTTAGCGAATGAGCTAATTCATGCTACAAATGAGGCAAAATACAGACATGTGAGCGCCTAATGAAGGAGACTAATGTGCTGATTCTCCTTCTCTCTGTGTGGAAATGCTAGAAAGTAAGAAACCCAGTGATGGGCATGTAGTAATCTATGATTTTGTAAACTGGTGCTTTGGAAAAGAAATCTCTCTCCAAGGTAAGCAGGGTTTAAATCGCACGTGTATAAAATAGTGCTGATCAGATCTTGTGAACATGTTGACCTTACTGGTTGCACTTGTCTCTGCTGTGGTTGCACCCTCAGCCACTTACATCGCACAGCTGCTTCTATGCTAGAGGGCTGTGAGAGATGGTCTGTACATCAGACCTTACGCCAGAGGGGCAGCATCGGACTTCAGCTTGTTGACCCTGCAAACAGCCCATGCACCCGACTCAAACAGCTTTTCCTTTACATAGTTATCTTTTATAAACCCTACCATTACAGTTAACTGGTGGATTTTTCATTTTCAGTGCTGCTAGCCAGCTACAAATACCCACTTGGCTCTCAGTTTCTTTTATGAATTTAATTTGGGTGGTTATAGCTCAAGAGGTGGAGCAGAGCCTTACTTATTGGAAGGTTGGTGGTTTGAGCCCCGACTCGCCCAGTCTGTGTGCCAAATATCCTCGAGGCAAGATATTAACCCCAAGGAAACACAAATGTTAGCTAGAAAGCTGTTAAGCATAAGGGAAAATGTGTGTCTGTGATGGAAGCATGTTGTCTGAAAATGCTTTTGTAGGATCTTTACATTACAATATGAAGTGCCTCGAGGTAACTGTTGGCATGATTTGGTGCTGTTGAATGAAACTGAATGAACTGAATCTTGAGACACAGGCAGGGAAATGTGCTGGCTTTCCTTGGCTTTTAACTCTAGTTCAGAATTTCTAAGAAATGATAAAGAAACAATAAGTCCTGACGCAGATAACGGTCTCAGTTATTGTTTTGTTGTTCAGGTGCTGTGTAGTTCTGACTGTGCTTCGTTACTGTTGGCTTCATCTCCTTCATTTCTCTTCCTTCTGTTCTTCCTCTGCCTTCTTCTCCTGTGTTTGCCAACCTGGCCTTCACCCTGGTCCACCCACTCTGATAATAATGTGAATAATAAAATAAAAAGAATTTATAAAACAGAAAGATTAACAAGTGGAGCCTACAGTGCTCCTCCTTAAGAAGCAAATGTGTTTGACACAGCAAACATGATTCTGCTTTGTAAAACTGCAAGTCGGGTTTATCAGAGTGTGCATCTAAAATCCACTGTGGTCCTGTTCAAGGCTGCTTTTAAAGCAATCACTATCCAGCCTACGCATTAGCAGATGGCTCAGTGATGCTGTGGTTGGTGCTGCGGCTCTGCAGCAACAATGCAAAACACATCCTTGATGTGTGCAGTTTGCATGTTCTCCCCTTGCCTGCATGACTAACCTTCATGTGCTCCAACTTCCTCCCACTGTCCTAACAAATGCATGTTAGAGCAGAGACTCACTATTTGACCTAACTGTGGTACCATATCACAACCTGAAATGTTGCTTCTTTTTTACCTGAATTAATGTTGCTTCCAGGTGTTCCAGAGCAGCTGGAACATCTGGAAGAAATCTTCCCATATTTATTAAGTTACCCATAACATGACTATCAAGAGTTGGGACCAGGAAGCAGAGTTGCTAATAAAGCCGTCCCCGTAGAGACGGCGTCTGCTAAATGAAGTATAAAAACTCAAAGAAAGGACATCATAACACCCTCGACTGCAAAAAGTAAATCAGCTGAATGTGGTCAGTTAAACATGAGGTCAGTCTCTTCGAAGTCTGTGTTAGTAAATTATTGAATTGATCAATATCCTGATCTGTGCCTTACAGACACCCGCAGTTAAAATGAATCAGCAGTAGAAACTGATCGTTTAACAGTATTCCCTGAAAAGTCTCTTTTGTCTTAATAACATTTCAATTCACAAAAATGGACTACTGGAAAACCAATATCATCATGGTCATAGCATTTTCTGAAAGTAACTGAGTTCCTCTGCTTCTGGAACTGTGCCACAGTGGTTTGAATCATCTCTCTCATTTCTTTATGAGCCGAGGTGTGAAAAGGGTCATTACTCCCAGAGCTTTTAGGAGAAACCACTGTCAGCCCTTGTCTCACCTGTCATGTGACCTATTGAGATCACCTGACGCAAGGTGGGAGGGATCAAAAGACAGTATTGTAGGTGGCTGTAAGCCCCCTCATCTGTTCAGTGATGGTTGTCCACAGTGGACATAACTGGCATCTTTTATTTTTCTTTCCAACCATCTGTCTTCTCTGTCCAAAATGTGAACACTGGTGTCCCGTCGAGGTGGCTCTTCTACGTTGTGCCATGGATTTTTCCTAATAGCTGGTCTCTCCAATGAGGTCTGAGGACTCTTCGCTGCACAGAAATACACTATGTTGGTTAGCTTGTGTTTGAGAGTTTTGTCCTTGAACCATTTTCTGTCTGAGGGTGTGGCTGCGTCTGTGGGATGTCGAGCTTTGAGAAAATTCAGTTTCTCTGACAAACCTGCTACATACAGGCAGTAGCGTTTTTTGATACGGGCACACGGGCGGTTGCCCGGGGCGGCATCGTGGTGGGGGGCGGCATCACGGTCATCGGCAGAAAAAAAAAAATTACTCGTACTCATGCTGCCCCGACGTCAGCCAGCGCATATTGGGAATGGCATAGGCGCCGATCCGACCCATTTACTGGGAGTAAGGGCGCCCTCCGTTTGCGAGGTGCACCTGCTGCGTGCGGCACAGGAAGGAGAGGGCGGGGCGGTGGGGGATTCTCTGGCTGGCTGGAGCAGCATCTAATAACCAACTCGCAAAATAAAAGAAAATAAAAACAAAACAACAAACATGAAAACACCAGACATCATGATACAGACTTATAATTTGCACCGATGTTTTTTCAAAATTCTATACGCGAAAAGTGAGCGCGAGAGCCCTCGGTGCTCGCTGCTGAAGTCAAAGTAAACTTTATTGTCATTTCCGCTACAGACAATCCAGCATATAGAGAGACGAGACGACGAGGCTTCAGTTACAACAGTGCAAGTAAACAAACAATATATATAAGAAGAGTAAGAAGATAAATATACACTTTAGGACTCGGGGTAAAGGATCAATAACAATTTAAATTTTATAATTTACAGTTTGATGATTGAAAGTCTCAAACACAACCTGTCGAAAGGGGAGGAAGACCTGCTGCTTCCAAATAGAGCACATTTCATTCATAATGATGTAAATCCAAGCACATTATGTATTCATGATTTGAATCCTGGGTTTTGCGAAATCCCAGAAATACAGCTTAGACAAAGTGAATCTGTGAACTAAGGTGTAGGTCTGTTAGGTTATGTTGTGGTGATCCTCGGGTTGGGGGATTTGTGTTCATACTGGAGTGCAAAATTAAAACCAATGGAAGATGGACAAGAAAAGTTCAAAATCATCAGGTGCTCAGTTTAGAAAAAAGAGAAAAGAAGAGGAGGAGAAACGAGCAAAAGATGCAGGTAAGCAGATGTGTGATTGGATAATGGCAGGTCATCCTGAAACAATCAGAGTCAGAATACTTTATTAATCCCTAAGGAAATTATGTGGGTTACAGCTGCTCCAAAAAGAAATGGTAAAAATAGTAACAGTAACAGACTAAACTCCAAACAACACATTATGTTACAGATTTTAATATTAATTAGTCATTGTCAGTTGTTGATTTGTCCTGTTCTCATTGTATGACGAATTATGAGGCTGTTTGGTAGCTGTTTGCATACACCAGAGGGAGTGTTCGCCCGGGGCGCCAATCAGGCTAGGACCGCCACTGCATACACGACTTTTTTTCTAAGAAGCGACTAGCGACAAATCTGGTGACTTTTGCTGGTGTTATTAGGAAGACTTGTCTGTGAAGGTTCTCAGTCATCCAGGTCATCGTAGTCAAAGGAGCTTGCAAAGAAAAGCGTCTGGACTTCTTTAAGTTTACTTGAAGACGTTTCAGACGTCCCAGACCTCTACATTGGAGAGACCAAACAGCCACTTCACAAGCGCATGGCACAACACAGAAGAGCCACCTCCACAGGACAAGACTCAGCAGTCCATCTGCATCTTAAGGATAAAGGACACTCTTTCGAGGATGCCAATGTTCACATTTTGGACAGAGAGGACAGATGGTTTGAAAGAGGAGTGAAAGAAGCCATCTATGTCCACTGTGAGCGACCATCTTTGAACAGAGGCGGGGGTTTACGACACCAACTCTCTGCCATCTATAATCCAGTTTTGAGATCCCTTCCCAGATGCCTTAACGCCCACTCACATCCTGGGCCATCTGACCTCAGGAAATCACATGATAAGGTGGGGCCAGGTTTCACAATGAACACACCCGAAACTCTGGCTGATTGGGACCCACACCCAGTTTCACACCTTGGCTCAGGCGATTAGAGGATCATCAGGGGGTCCTTTTGTCCCTCTGTGGGGGGATACTCCCACTAGGTTTATATCTGGGACTCTCCACCATTTGACCTTAGAACTGAAGAAGCTTCTCGGATGAGAGGTGAAACATCTTCAAGTAAACTTAAAGAAGTCCAGACGCTTTTCTTTGCAAGCTCCTTTGATTAGGAAGACTTAAGACCACTTTTTGACTTGAAAGCATGTATCGCTCAACGAGCAGCTCATACATCCGTGGGCACCTCGCCTGTGCCAAAGCGCTCACAGGTGGTGGATAGTCCTCACGCAGCAGTCGCCCCCAGCTGCTGTCAGAGCAGGAGATGTTCACCCCTACGTGTCCAAAATGCAAAGGAATGGCGAATGAGCAAAGAAGGTGCTCCCGCCTTGACTGTAGCGCAGTCAGTTCTTCTTTTACTCTTACTTTTTGTGGATCACAAGGTTTAAAGCTGTTTAAAAACACACACACTTTTTTGTGTGTCTATGTGTGTGTGTGTAACTCCGCCAGAGTGCCTGTTTTGGGTCACTTTTGCTGGTACATTTAGGTTGTACTCATTTTATGTCTCTTCCACGATGTTATTTCTCTCTCCTACAACTAGGTTACAATTACATAAGCAAGACACCGGCAACCATAGTCAATTGTCTTCCAGGGGCCAGAGCAGGCGACATTGAGGGAAATTTAAAACTGCTGGCTAAGGGTAAACGTAAATTCAGTAAAATCATAATTCACGTCAGCAGTAATGACACCCGGTTACGCCAATCAGAGGTCACTAAAATCAATATTGAATCGGTGTGCAACTTTGCCAAAACAATGTGGGACTCTGTAGTTTTCTCTGGTCCCCTCCCCAATCAGACCAGCAGTGACATGTTTAGCCGCATGTTCTCCTTAAATTGCTGGCTGTCTGAGTGGTGTCCCAGAAACGATGTGGGCTTCATAGATAAGTGGCAAACCTTCTGGAGGAAACCTGGTCTTGTTAGGAGAGACGGCATCCATCCCACTTTGGATGGAGCAGCTCTCATTTCTAGAAATATGGACAAATTTATTAAACCCCCCAAAATATGACTATCCAGAGTTGGGACCAGGAAGCAGAGTTGCAGTCTTACACGCCTCTCTGCAGCTTCTCTCCTCCTGCTACCCCCACAAAAACCCATCTCCATAGAGACTGTGTCAGCTTCCAAAAAGACAAAAAACAAACTAAAAACCAGCAACAAACAACTTAAACATAAACAATCACAAAGAAAGAACAGTACAGTATCCACATCTGAACCAAAGAGTAAAACAGTGAAATGTGGATTATTAAATATTAGGTCTCTCTCCTCCAAGTCTCTGTTAGTACATGACTTAATAATTGATCAACAAATTGATTTACTCTGCCTTACAGAAACCTGGTTGCAGCAGGATGATTATGTTAGTTTAAATGAATCAACACCCCCGAGTCATTCTAACTACCAGAAACCTCGAAGCACAGGCCGAGGGGGAGGTGTGGCAGCAATTTTTCACACCAGCCTATTAATTAATGAAAGACCCAGACAGACTTTTAATTCATTTGAAAGCCTGATGCTTAGCCTCGTCCACCCCAGCTGTAAAACTCAGAAACCAGTCTTACTTGTTATCATCTATCGTCCACCTGGGCCTTACACAGAGTTTCTGTCTGATTTCTCAGACTTTTTATCTGATTTAGTTCTCAGCTCAGATAAAATAATTATTGTGGGTGATTTTAACATCCATGTAGATGCTAAAAATGACAGCCTCAACATGGCATTTAGTCTGTTATTAGACTCAATTGGCTTCTCTCAAAATGTAAAAGAACCCACCCACCACTTTAATCACACTCTAGATCTTGTTTTAACATATGGCATAGAAACTGAACATTTAACAGTGTTTCCTGAAAACCCTCTCCTGTCTGATCATTTCCTGATAACATTTACATTTACAATAATTGATTACACAGCAGTGGAGAGTAGACTTTATCACAGTAGATGTCTTTCTGAAAGCGCTGTAACTAAGTTTAAGAATATAATCCACCCACTGTTATCATCTTCAATGGCCTGTACCAACACAGAGCAGAGCAGCTATCTGAACACTACCCCAACAGAGGTCGATCATCTTGTTAATAATTTCACCTCCTCACTACGTACGACTCTGGATACTGTAGCTCCAGTGAAAACTAAGGTCTCTAATCAGAAGTACCTGACTCCGTGGTATAATTCTCCAACACGTAGCCTAAAGCAGATGACTCGTAATCTGGAGAGGAAATGGCGTGTCACAAATTTAGAGGATCATCATTTAGCCTGGAGAAATAGTTTGCTGCTTTATAAGAAAGCCCTCCGCAAAGCCAGAACATCTTACTATTCATCACTGATTGAAGAAAATAAGAACAACCCCAGGTTTCTCTTCAGCTCTGTAGCCAGGCTGACAAACAGTCAGAGCTCTGTTGAGCCAACCATCCCTTTAACGTTAACTAGTAATGACTTCATGAACTTCTTCACAAATGAAATTCTTATCATTAGAGAAAAAATTACCAATAATCATCCCACAGATGTAATATTATCTACAGCTACTCTTAGTACCATTGATGTTAAGTTAGACTCTTTTTCTCCAATTGATCTTTCTGAGTTAACTTCAATAATTACTTCCTCCAAACCATCAACGTGTCTTTTAGACCCCATTCCTACAAAACTGCTCAAAGAAGTCCTGCCATTAATTAATTCTTCGATCTTAAATATGATCAACCTATCTCTAATGGTCGGCTATGTACCACAGGCCTTCAAGCTGGCTGTAGTTAAACCTTTACTCAAAAAGCATCTCTAGACCCAGCAGTCTTAGCTAATTATAGGCCAATCTCCAACCTTCCTTTATATCAAACATCCTTGAAAGAGTAGTTGTCAAACAGCTAACAGATCATCTGCAGAGGAATGGCTTATTTGAAGAGTTTCAGTCAGGTTTCAGAGCTCATCACAGCACAGAAACAGCTTTAGTGAAGGTTACAAATGATCTTCTTATGGCCTCTGACAGTGGACTCATCTCTGTGCTTGTCCTGCTAGACCTCAGTGCAGCGTTCAATACTGTCGACCATAATATCCTATTAGAGCGATTAGAACATGCTGTAGGTGTTACAGGTACTGCACTGCAGTGGTTTGTATCATATCTATCTAATAGACTCCAATTTGTACATGTAAATGGAGAGTCCTCTTCACACACTGAGGTTAATTATGGAGTTCCACAGGGTTCAGTGCTAGGACCAATTCTGTTTACATTATACATGCTTCCCTTAGGCAGCATCATTAGAAGACATAGCATACATTTTCACTGCTATGTAGATGACACCCAGCTCTATCTGTCCATGAAGCCAGATAACACACACCAATTAGTTAAACTGCAGGAATGTCTTAAAGACATAAAGACCTGGATGGCCGCTAACTTTCTGCTTCTTAATTCGGATCAAACTGAGGTTATTGTACTCGGCCCTGAAAATCTTAGAAATATGGTATCTAACCAGATTCTTCCTCTGGATGGCATTACCTTGGCCTCCAGTAACACTGGAGTCATTTTTGACCAGGACATGTCCTTCAACGCACATATTAAACAAATATGTAAGACTGCTTTCTTCCATTTGTGCAACATCTCTAAAGTTAGAAATATCCTGTCTCAGAGTGACGCTGAAAAACTAGTTCATGCATTTATTACTTCCAGGCTGGACGATTGTAATTCATTATTATCAGGAAGTCCTAAAAACTCCCTGAAAAGCCTTCAGCTAATCCAAAATGCTGCAGCAAGAGTCCTGACAGGGACTAGAAAGAGAGAGCAGATTTCTCCTGTTTTGGCTTCCTGTTAAATCCAGAATTCAAAATCCTGCTCCTCACATACAAGGTCTCAAATAATCAGGCCCCATCTTATCTTAATGACCTTGTAGTACCATATCACCCTATTAGAGCACTTCGCTCTCACACTGCAGGCCTACTTGTTGTTCCTAGAGTATTTAAAAGTAGAATGGGAGGCAGAGCCTTCAGTTTTCAGGCCCCTCTTCTGTGGAACCAGCTTCCAGTTTAGATTCAGGAGACAGACACTATCTCTACTTTTAAGATTAGGCTTCAAACTTTCCTTTTTGCTAAAGCATATAGTTAGGGCTGGACCAGGTGACCCTGAATCCTCCCTTAGTTATGCTGCAATAGACGTAGACAGCTGGGGATTCCCATGATGCACTGGGTGTTTCTTCTTCACTCACTATGTGTTAACAGACCTCTCTGCATTGAATCATACTTGTTATTAATCTCTGTCTCTCTTCCACAGCATGTCTTTATCCTGTCTTCCTTCTCTCACCCCAACCAATCACAGCAGATGGCCCCGCCCCTCCCTGAGCCTGGTTCTGCTGGAGGTTTCTTCCTGTTAAAAGGGAGTTTTTCCTTCCCACTGTCGCCAAAGTGCTTGCTCAAAGGTGGTCATATGATTATTGGGTTTTTCTTTGTATGTGTTATTGTACGATCTACTGTACAATTTAAAGCGCCTTGAGGCGACTGCTGTTATGATTTGGTGCTGTATAAATAAAATGGAATTGAAATAAGATTGAATTGAAAAATTGAATGGAATTGACTAGAAGACAGTCCTTTCCATGAGTCTGATGAACTGATGAAAAGCTAATGTGTTAGTGAGCAGAAGTGGAAGCCATACACATAACACACCCTCACACTTGAAGGAAGGGCGAGGGGGTAATCAGGCAAGAAAGGAGGGAATCAGCAGAGGTGGAGCCCTGAATGCACCCCTGACAGCATAATGCTAACACATGCCCACAAACAGCTCGCCTTCTCTATTCACTTGACTCTATTCTGGTGCTTCAGTTTCATTCATGATCGTTTCTTGTGACAGGTTTGAAAGATTACCTCTGATGGCTAAGCGTTTGACATTTAAGTAAAGAATGTTTGTTTTCTCCAGACTGAACCTGTTTTAGGCAGAAACTGATCCGAGGCCGCATCAACAATCAGTGCAAGGAAAGCAAAGTTTGCTCAAATTATTCATGCAATATGGAAGTAAAGATACAGACTTGGAAATGTTTGCTTTAAGCATTAACCTTTACACAGCTAAGTGAAAGAAACAGCATGTGACAGACTCACACGTCCGTCCTGCGGTACAGACCCTGACACTCTGTAATCCTTTCCACTTTTGTTTGTGACATTTTTCAAACATGTACACTTTAAATCAAACTTTAATCACAAGAGTCATCAATAGAAAAACAGCCGTCACAGCCTCACTTTCAACATCTGCAGGACCAAAAAAGAACAAAGACTCTCATGGGTTTCATTCTCTTTATGAATCTGTGAGGAAAAAATACTTCAGGACACATTGTCCTCAAAGGCAAAATAAAGTTGGGCAAATATAAAGTGCCAATGATTTTCAATAGTAAAGTAAGGTCATCCGTGTTTAATTTAGACTCCTATAGGAATATGGATGATGCGCATAATCGCTTTCTCTGGTCTGACGTGGTGGGCCCAGCTCTGCCCATTGATCACAGTGGCCTGGCGTCCTCTAAAAACACAGACATTAAAGTATCTGATAAAGCAGCGGGAGGACAGAGATAAATCTGTTCCTTCATTTGCTGATTCGTTTGGCCAGGTGACGGCTGCATCAGTACACAGACAGAAGAGGACTAATTATGAGACGATCCGATGAGTTACGTCCACTGACTGTGACTGACAGGCTACGTTAGGAAACACAAAACTATGAAGGTGTTTTTTCCTCTTTCGTATATTCCAGCAGTGAGCCTGGGCTGTCTGTTAAATGAATATATCATTTTTGTACTTTTGAGTCATAATAAGATAAATGGATGTAGAAGTATTATGATAAAGACGTCTCACATCATCCTTTTCTCCTCCCTGCCCTAAAGACCACACACACAGCATCCATGACAGCGTAGACTTTATGATCTGATGTGATCTATCCATCATTCAGCTGAAACACTGCCAGCTTTTCTCAGCATGCCAACACCCCCTATTGCTCCGCTCGCTTCTATACTTAGATTGATACATTTTGTCTGAAGCTTAAAATATTACATCTGCTTCAGTATTGTGGACTTGGAGTTTACTTGATTATTCAGTACTTAGTGCGATTATCAACTTTGCTGATAACCTGGAAATTGCACACCTGAAATAAGGCTCATTAAAATGCACCTACTTTGATTCTTATCAGTCCATTAAATGGCTGCTATAAGCTGTAATCACTCACATAGATATGGCTAGTAGGCATCCTCCTGTCCCTAATAGAAGGTCAGCCAATATGTTACCGTCTATTCTGATTAATGATGAAGAGTAATCCAGATTTAAGTGTACTAGCAGGTTTGTCACTCGTAATCTCCAAAGTTTGTTCAATCTGTAAGAGTTAAGAGAGTTTGGAAATGTTCGGTGCATATTGTGGTTTGTTACAGTAGGTTTAACATACTGCTGCAGAGGCCACAGCACTCTGTGTCACTGTCAAGGCTGTTGATGCAAAATGCTGCTGAATTACACAGCTATGAACTAAAGTTTTTGCTTTTCTTTTTGCAAAGCCACATGGTGAGTGACAACAAAAGATGGAGCACTGCTATAGTCTTATATATATATATAAAAGCTGACGTTATTGCAGTGGTTTGTGCAACAATTACAGAGGCTGCAGGAGCGCAGGCTGTGTGTCTGGAGTGACAGACTCTGGCAATGTGAGAAACAACACAGTGAGCCGGGGAGCACCCAGCCATTAAATGGCTGTGATGGCTCACTGAGCTGCTGCCAAAACAAACCACACAGAAAATGACCAGAATGCATCTGGGGGCGAGGAGATGCTTTCACGAACAGAGTAAGGGCAGGGTTTTAGGTGGCGGGGGCAATGGGGGCTTGTAACAGTGGAAAAATGAGACTCTGTGCTGGCCAGAGGCCAGGAAACACAAACGAGGACGGAGAGACAACACCGTGGGGTCGACGGAAGCCGTGGCGTGGAATTTCACGTTTACTGTTCCACCCGTGCACATTGGGAAAACCAGGCAATAAACATTTGTGGCTTCTAGCAGAGACGGGGGAAAGCTTTTTCTCCAACAGCAGATAAAGATGCAACATTTGCGGGTCCATCGCTTTGTGGCTGGCAGCCAGGGGGCATCGATGCAGCTTGTTAGGAGACTGTAGGAGAGTGGCAGCCAAAAGTCTGCCTGTGTTTGCCCAGCTAATATGGAGGAGGTTAGAAGCCAGGGAGGGTTCATTACCACAGCCATCACTGTGGCTCTGTCTGTGCCAACAGAGCTGGAGGACGAGGCGGAGCACACAACAAATGTTCCTGCTGCAGCACAGAGAGCTGTACAGAGGATGGATTGCTGGAATCACTATCCCAGTATAATTTCATTCAAGGTAAATGCAAATAAATGCTGTCCAGTTATCAAAAGCACTTAGCTAACATGAGTCATTGTTTGATGTCAAACCACCAGCACTGTAGCTCAGACCAACCATACTGGTGAAAACAGTAATACATCTGTTTGACACAGTGTTTCATATCTTGTTATAAATCTGTATGTTTAGTTGAAACGAATATGAGTCCTAATTTAAGAGGCATCTTATTAAACAAGGGAAATGATGTGCAGTTATTGGGTTCTCCCGTTACAGTAAGAAACCAGAAATACTTGATGTACTTTGTCTGGAAGCTGCTTCTGCAAAATGCCAGGAAGCTGGGACCAGTTGGGCCCGTATCTGAACATTTTTAGTGAGGAAACAAAAGGAAAACTATTTTGCCGACTGCTTAAATTTCTTTTCTTTGTTACATGGACTTAATCAGACCCCATTTCACCTTGAAGACCTCATAGTACTGTCTACCAAAGGCCTTTGCTCCACACATGTACAATTGTTAAGAAAGGCTTACTTAATAGCCAACTTTAGAAAAACAAAAATTATACACAGTCCCTTAACTGCTTTAAGGAGTAATGGTAATCGGAGCACTCGGGGCAGTGACCCCCCCTCCCAGATAGAGTGAGTGGCTCCAGCAGATCCCAGGAACAACACTGGAGATCTCTGTCCAGAAGAGCGCAGTCCTAGGAACAGCTAAGATCCTGCGCAGGACCCTCAAGCTCCCAGAAAAACAAAGAGTGCCCTTTTGTCTAAGCTTTAGTTGTCCTGTACCGCTTTCCTAAAGATGACAGCTGGAGCAGGTGATGTGCTGGGTACGATGTGTTCTTGCAGGCTGAATGCCACAGTGGGAGCTGTGGAGCTCCTCTAAGGAGAGGAGAACACAGTAGATGAGCTCCTGCGCTGTGCTGATGACCCTCCAGAGGTCAGTGCAGCTGGGAAACCACACTGGGATACAGTACACCAGTATACTTTCAACAGAGCATCTGTAGACACCAGTAGCTCTTTGGGGCTATTTCTCAGAATCTTGTGGGGTCTCTGTGCCTTCATCAGTGCAGTGGTGTGGGTTTAGATCCACAGACTTCTGTCCACACAGTGATGTTAACGGGTTGAGGGTAGATCTGCTTCTCCTGTGTGCACACTCAGCTACCCCAGTGATGAGCCTGACCACTGCTGAGTCATCTGTGAACTTCACAGTGGAATTTCTTGGGTGGGTGTGGGTGCAGTCATGTGTGTAGTGGGTGTACAGTCGGCACACATTCCTGTGGGGAGCCAGTGCTGAGGCTGAGTGTTAGGGAGGAGTGGGGCCTGATTCCCTTCTAGCAGAGATGCCCCACTGTATCATGGGTTATTTTGTTGTAGTCTGCTGCAAATATTTGTATAATTGTATTGATGAGGACTGACTCGTTGGCTCGTTGGCTCGTTGGCTCTTTGGTTCTTTGGCTCTTTGGCTCGTTGGCTCGTTGGTTCGTTGGCTCTTTGGCTCTTTGGCTCGTTGGCTCGTTGGCTCTTTGGCTCTTTGGCTCTTTGGCTCGTTGGTTCGTTGGCTCTTTGGCTCATTGGCTCGTTGGTTCGTTGGCTCTTTGGCTCGTTGGTTCGTTGGCTCTTTGGCTCGTTGGCTCTTTGGTTCTTTGGCTCTTTGGTTCTTTGGCTCTTTGGCTCTTTGGCTCGTTGGTTCGTTGGCTCTTTGGCTCATTGGCTCGTTGGTTCGTTGGCTCTTTGGCTCGTTGGTTCGTTGGCTCTTTGGCTCGTTGGCTCTTTGGTTCTTTGGTTCTTTGGCTCTTTGGCTCTTTGGCTCTTTGGCTCATTGGCTCGTTGGTTCGTTGGCTCTTTGGCTCTTTGGCTCATTGGTTCGTTGGCTCATTGGCTCGTTGGCTCTTTGGCTGTTTGGCTCTTTGGTTCTTTGGTTCTTTGGCTCTTTGGTTCTTTGGCTCGTTGGCTCGTTGGCTCTTTGGTTCTTTGGTTCTTTGGCTCGTTGGTTCGTTGGCTCTTTGGTTCTTTGGCTCTTTGGTTCTTTGGCTCTTTGGCTCGTTGGCTCTTTGACTCTTTGGTTGTTTGGCTCGTTGGCTCTTTGGCTCTTTGGTTCTTTGGCTCTTTGGTTCTTTGGCTCTTTGGCTCGTTGGCTCTTTGACTCTTTGGTTGTTTGGCTCGTTGGCTCTTTGGCTCTTTGGTTCTTTGGCTCTTTGGTTCTTTGGCTCGTTGGCTCTTTGGCTTGTTGGCTCGTTGGCTCTTTGGCTCGTTGGCTCTCCGTCTTCTTTTCTGGTTAGTTTTACTTAAACTGCCATATTGTCTTTCTGCACACACCAGAGGTTGTTTTAATATGAGATGATGCCATTTCTCGTAATTAGGCTACTAATTATTTTACAGCTTAAGCATCACTTCAGTATAATTTGTGTTGCTTTCTGCAGACTGAAACAGCTGCTGAATATCAACACTGAGCTCATAATCCCCATATTTTAATCTAAACTTTAAATTCCACAGTCACATCAGTGAGCTGTCCTTTATAGCTGCTGTTTAGATCACTTAACTCCAGCACAATGTAGCCAATAAAAGCTTTGCCAGCCATGATCGCTACATATTCCTTCTTGTGATGAATGTGACCCAGACTGACCAACGCTCCCAGGTAATCCACTGGACACCAAATTCTCCTTATATCAACCATTTAATCTCCTTTCTCCAGAGTCTTTATGAACACAGATCTTGAGAGAGATGTATGTTGGTATCTGTGTGGCCCACCTGTGCTCATTCGAAGTCCTTAGACCCTTGTCAGGTTCTAGTAATCCCCGGTACCACATTGCCTTGGACGCTGTCACTGATCTAGGACCCTATCATGACTACACTGCCATGCTAAGCATTGTAAATTTCTTACAGCAGGGCCACTTTGCAGCTCTTTCGAGGTCTACCAGGGATCGTGTGTCTTTTGTGGCACTCTCATACACACATCGGCGTGTGTGTGGTATTTGTGAGATCGCAGCAGGCTCCTGACCTCTCTCATCACTTCCTACAATCCGGCTCAGCTTATTGCACAATAATCCATTCCATCTTCACTCCTGTTTTAGTTTTGTGACTCTGTTCTACTTTCAGACAAATCAGAATGATTTTGATCAACTCAGTGCTTATGTGGCCACCAGCAGGTTTTGGTAGCATTCCTGGAAGGCACCTTAAATGTTGTGACGGTGTCATATTTGGAGCGATTCCCCTTTTGGTGACACTGCAGCGACTGGATAACAGAAGCTCTCATCACCCACATTGTTAAAGCTGGCTCAGCTATGGGCTCGCTTAGCAATGCACGAACAATATGCATGGAGAGATTCACTCAGAGGTTTTGCTCAGAGACATCAAAAACAATAACACAACAACTAGCAAGACACAATCATGAGTATGGTGATTGTTATTGAATGTTGTTATTTGTATAGCACAATATCACATGACTGAATTTTCCATGTTTAATGGAAAAAAGTTCTTTTCCACATTTGAGATGACATCAAGCACCTTTTTCCTGTCTCACAAATATTTCGGATTGATCAAAAACCACACACTTAAAAATTGTGTTATGCAGATGAATTTAACTTTTGTTAAATGAATTTAATTTATTCATGAGTTCAGCTAAGTCACCATTTCACCGTTGATACTGAAAGTGTTTCCCAGGCTGTTCACCTGTCCGTTTATTACCTGCTCAGAGCCGGATTATGCACTTCTGTGAAAAACACACCAAGAAACCTTTCAGCAGTTTCTCAGATGGGACAGACTTCAGTTCACGGACGAAGAAAACTATTTTTGTCATTTTATGAAAATGATCAAAGCCTGATGCTCTGCTGACAAATGAACTGCTTTTTTAATCAGGACAGCCTTCAGTTGAGCTAACATGATTCATTTATCACATGATAAAAGCACTAGATAACACAACCACATAGACATTACCTTGAAAGCTATGATTTATTGCTGAATCCAGTTACTGAACAATGACATTTCTGAACAATTTTACAATATTTCATGTATAAATCAGTTTTTCATTGAAAATGAAAATGAAAACTTTTTTTTGACAATCATTCCTTTATACAGTCAAAGTAGGAGACTCACAGCCTTGTTTTTCTATATTATGATACTTCTTGGTGGCAGGATTGACGTCACAGACTGGACCTAATGTGAAATAGATGGACGGGGGCAGACAGTCAAAAGCTCCTGCAATCTCTGATATGTTATGATCCAAACACAGTTGGTTCCATAATTTGTTGGGCAGAGACAATTGTTTGTAGTTTTGGCTCTGATTTAAAATCAACTGTGTAGCATCTGTATTTGATATCATTGCACATTAGGAAGGCTGAAAAACCAACAAAAACCCAACAGAAAGTATCAGGTAGTGGCCAAAGGAACAATCTGGTGCATTATTCAAAAGAATGAATGATCTGACCAGGTCAGCAGAAGAGTGCAAGATAACAGAATTATGTCCATGATTAAGAAGAACAGCTTCACAAAACCAAACCAAGTCAATAAGACTCCAGAGACGCATCAGTGTCGAGCTCTTCGGTCGAGACACCTGGATGTAAATAAAAATGGTGTAAATCAGCCCGAAAAACAACAAGGACGCATTAGAAAACATGTCAGAGCGTTCATAGTTGTGACCCAAAAGTACTTAATGTAATAATTAATCATAATAATCATGGTAATAAAAACAAATGCAGTAAAAAATATGATAGAAAGACAAAAGTATGGAGAAGGAGGGGAAGAAACCACCTGAAGAACACCACATCTGTCAAATGTAGTGGAAGCGATGTTATGGCACGCACATCTGTGCTATCTGGGCCAATAGCTTTTGTTGATAATGTGACTGCTGATAGAAGTGGCAGAGTGAGCTGTGAAGGGGTAGACTCTGCTCAGACTCAGCCAGACGTTGCAAAACTGAACTGACAAAGCTTCACAGTGCAAATGGATAATGACCCAAATCAAAGTGCAAAAGCACCCAAAGAGCTTCTCCAGGAAAATAAATTGGATATTCTTCAGCGGCTGAGTCAGTCAAATGATTTGAAGCCAGTAGAACAGCTTTTCAAAACTGAACACAAAGACCCACAAACAAGAGGAAACACATCATTGATGTGGGTTCTTGACCTCAGGCAGACATCCACTGCAGGTTTTCTGTCAAGAATCAAAATCCTTGTGATTAATATTATTTTAGTTTGTGAGCCTCTGAGAATGGGGGAGTGAGATTTAAAAAGATTAAAAAATTAAAGATGAAAGTCTATGCCTCAGTCGGATATTGATTACCTGATTTAAAATCCACGGTGGTGTTGAACTGAGGCAACACCAACAAATTACCAGCCTAGCTGTAAATGAACAACCTCTGTGGCAGTGTGGGGCGTCAGCGATAAACTAATCGTGCCAATACTGTTACGCACATGTGAAATCGATAAGTGGAAGTCTCTCCAGGTATCACTGAAAATATGACATTTGAATGGCTGATGGGGACTCGTGCAGCTTGGGAAAATCTTTTTTTGGAGTTGTCTATTCGTGGTTAGGGCTACCAGGCCATCTCTCAGACAGACTGGAAGCCAGGAGGGGGCGTGTTTCCACAGCTGGTGTAACAGCCAAACATGGTGTTGTGGAGCTCACATGTTTGGACCCCATCTGTGATCTAAACTAAGACCAGCATGCTAGCTTTCAAACAAAGACACAGAGAAGATGCTCACTCTCGTGTAGAGGGCTGGACACTGGACCAGCGAGCGGTTTGTGGAGGGACGACTGACAAGCCCGCAATCAGAGGGGGAAGGTCAGGGGCAAAGCAGCAGAGCCAATGTTGCTCGTTGTGGTGGAACAGAGGCCAAAGGACCATGTTTCAGCTAACCAGAGAGTGTGCCTATATATGCCCATGTGTGTACTCTTGCAGGCTTAACCACCACTGCGAAAGCCTGTTTGCAGTCTGTGCGTCCATACGGCAGGGAGAAAGAAACAGACAGTCTCTCCCCACAAACTACCACGTGCCCCACATCCAAGCTGTTTGAGCTGCCCGGCCAACAGAGTCACGGGCAGCGTCTGTTTGTGTGCAGGGACGCAGCCTTGAGCTCTGTACACTGAAAAAACTCCTGAAACACTGAATAAACTCATAAAACTCAGTTAATGCTCTAAAATGAATTATTACCTCCAAATATTTGCCTCAGCTTTAAAGATATCAGATCCACATCTATTTAGTCTTAAAGAGACTGTGAAACTTTGGAAACTAGAAGCTTCTACTATAATGCTGTTGGGGAGAGGACGGGTTTAAACCTCACTGACAGGATGGGCGTTAACAATTTGGTCTATAGTTTGTATTGTGTGGAAATGCGAGGCTGAAGACAGGACGTGTGAGGGAAAAATGGATGTAGGAAAATAAGAGTGGACTTGGCACTCAGCAGGAATCTGTTTCTCCACCTGCTCCGTGCACATGATGCTTACAAACCTCCCCTTTATCTCACGCTCGTGTTTATTACACATGTGGCTCTGTTCACCTGTCTGTGCATGCACCTGTGTCTGGTAACCTCAGGCTTGCAAAGCCTCCAGATGGAGCAGCAGCGTCTCTCTAGTTCAATCCCCAGACCCAGATTGGTCTCTGTGGAGAAGCAGTGCCTGGGGCCTTGCTAACACCCACACCCTCCCCCCTCCCCTCTCACCCAACAAACTACCTGCCTCACTTACTCATTAGTAATGCACTAGTTACGGTTGCACATTTAAGCAAACAACAATGATCGAATCTAACACACGTTCCAACATTTTCCTAATTTCCTAGTTTTTCCTAACTTTGATTACCGAACGTCTCCCTGTGAAATCACAGGTCCAAACCAAATCATTCAATCCAGTTGTACAACTGATCTGATGAAGCAGCGATCCTTTGAGTCTTCACACATTAGAACTCAGCAACCTCAGACTGGGCTATCCTCACAGTTTTCACTCCAAGCCAGTCGGTTGCGACGGGCATAATCCATTGAAAAGTGTCACATAGTGCTTAAATAGTGCACATGTGACATGTTGAGTAGTCAGATAGATAGAAACCTTATCAATCCCACAGGGACATTGCAAATTGGTTTGATGGCTGAGGACATGATTAGTGCAACTTGGTTCCAGTAGTGAACCAGTTGAGCTCACTGGGCTTGTCCAGGCTTTGCACCACACTGCTGATGATTTCCAGATTAGTGCCAGTGATCAGCTTCACCCCACCCACACGTCTTTGATCTTGTTAACTGGACTTTGGTCGAATGGAAGAAGCAAAGACATTTCTTCTGACAAGATTTTGAAAAGATGTGTGCATAGCACAGTAATAATTAATTAACTGAGTCCTGCATTTTAACTCCACCGTGCAGCACTGAATATGACAGTAGCAACTACCCAGAATCTCACAGTCTCATCTTCAGTTCACACTCCTCAACTTCGTCCTTGTTCCCAGACCTGAAGAAACTCTTCTTTTCCTTCAGTGCAGCCTTCGTGTGAGCCAGTGCTGGTTGGCAGCGCACAGACCTCGCTGGGATGATGGTATGCAGCACATCCCAGTTTCAATCTCCTCACAGAGTTTGTGGCAACAGGAATCCTTCGAACTGCAAGAAAATACTGAAGTGTTAAGAAGAGGAAGTTCTGGTCTGTGAGGGAGGGCAGTGGCTCCTTTGTGTTTGCCTACAGAGTCCATTTCACTGCAGGGCAACCTGTATGTGGCAAATGAAGCCTTGATTGATTGATTGATTGATTGATTGATTGATATGACTCCACATGGGGCTGGGTTTGTGCAGCCATTTCCCCCACTGACTGAGTGATGCCACTGACTGGCCAGGTGGCACCATGCACTTTGTTCCCGATTGGCTCAGCTAACTTGGAATTCCAACGGAAAAACCTAAAAACCGTATTATCAGGCACTTCCTTTTCATATTAACCAAATAACTTGCAAGTACATTAAAACATCATAAAACCCTTCAGATTTTTTTAAATAACTGCATCAATTTGTTGTAACTTCTGATAGACAAGACTTCCAAAATGAAGCAGCCTGGACATTTTCTCTGATGACACATAAAGAAAGCATGCTTGTAAAATCGAATCATTTACAGCATTATGGTTTGCAAACTGTAACCTTAATCAGCCTGCTGCTTTCTCTGCAGTCATTTTGACAGTCAAATGAAGAAGTCGATAAATTAACGGTTAATGAATGGATGATAAGGTTCCTTTATCTGTCCCACGTTGGAGCCTTGTAGAACATAAAAAACCCACTGAGTTAGATCATAATGTGCAAACATTTCTTCCACCTACAAACACGATTATAAAAATGAATATTCATAAAGAAGTGGCAACATGTTATTTTAGGATCCCTCGCCCTTTCAGTCTTCTAATTAACTTTCACTTTGTGCAGTCTGTTCTTGTTCACGTGTCTTTTTCATGCTAAATATGAATATGCATTTTTACACTACAGTAACTTCCCATCCCAGTCTCTGTGGTGCACACACACCTCTGTTGGTCGTCTTCCATGTTGCCGATTATCTGGTTCATTGAGGGCGATGCAAGGACAAGCGAACACACGGCAGCTTTCGGTCTCTGAGTCTGGAGGAACCTGGCTCCCTGCCACTCTGCAGATTTCCATGTTGTTCCCTTGCCCACCATCATTCTCTAAAGATCTGCTTTTAATGCTTCCTCAGTCACTGCTGCTGCCTTTGATGCACCACTCATGAGTCAATTCAAAGATGTTGGCTGTGAGCAACAAAACCTTGAATGCACTCCAGAGCTAAACGATAAAACATTGTTCATCTTGCAAAATATTCATGTCACCTTTCCTCAGAGTATTTTATGTGGAAAAAGCTTGTTATCAACACTTTGATTTTTTATTCTCTCAGACTTGTTTTGCACTTACAGCAGGAAGACGTTCATGTTGCTTAATTCTTGAAAAAACCGAAGCAAAGGCAGTGCTCCAAAATAATTTACATCTTATTTTGGCAAACATTTGATGAAGTGTCTCGGGAGACGAAGGTCAGCGACATACTAAGGAAGTCAGACCTCATCAACACTTCACAAAGAGCTATATTTTTAAAAGAAATCAGCTAATTACACAGAAAGCTTTGCTAACCCGACTGACCCAGTTAAACATGTTTGAGAGCAGAAGCTGCAGTGACAGAGAACAACAAGAACTGAACGAGCCTCTTTAGCTGTAACATTTCCTCTTTATTCACTTGTTTGTCTTTAAGTGTGTTTTTATCTTGAAGAGAGACTCGAGAGTGAAGCAAACAGCAGAACCAACCCTGGTTTAAATGGATCCTGTAGTGGGGAGAGCCTTAACGCCCCCTCTAGCTCCCTTATCAGAGCTTAATTAGCAGCAGTACCTGCAGCCCCCTGTTCATCCTCTCTCTGTTTCGTGTTGCTGGCAGATCGTAGAAAATGCATTTATGTGTTTAGAATAGCTGTTCGAGCACATTTAGATGTTCCTTTCTGTTCTCTGCCTGTTGCTTGTGCACAACAATGAATTCATTTGCTTGGTGGTTTTATGGCTGCCCAGTGGCAGGATTACAGCGTTAAACCTGTAATTATGAACCATGTATAACAACTGTTCTCACTCCAACTGTTTGATTGTGCTTTAGTTTGACTGCACATTTTAATATATTAACTAAATGCGTGTTTTATCTTTGAACTAGGTTGCCCTGTGTGCTATGCGAAGTGCAGGACCTGGACAAAAGCACAGAACACAGATGTAAAAGTTCAGGATGTTTTCTGAATGAGGCTCTGACGATTGGGCTCAGCAGAAAGGCAGGTGAGTACACACAAAGCAAGGAGCCAGGCAGCAATACTGCATGTGGTGCAACAATCCAGGAGTAACTGAGGAAAAGCTTCCATCTTCAGCAGGTCAACCATGATCAGCCCAGCTGCATCCAGGTGAGTACAGTATGCAGGCAAACATGAGAGCAGAGACTCAGGTGACCTCTGAAGCACACACTGATTGATGAGGGAGAGAAAGGAAGAGAGCAAGCGTGGGAGACCATGACACTGTCCTGGCCTGCCTTACCTGCTGGACAACTACTAATGTGCTAGTTCATATATTAATCTGTTACTTGTTACTTGTTATTAAATGGTAACCAAATACTCGTTCCTGCCCGTAACTTAACTCTCCGTTTCCTTACAGCTCCAGTCGGATTATTAAATTATTGAAATGAACTTGCCTTTTCGTTTTTATGACTAATTGGTAATATAATTACGCTTGATTAGCGTATTATCTCCTGGGGTTCAAATCCCCGGGTGGTGCTGTCAGAACTGTAAAAGCGTGCTTACACACTGTTTTACATACAAAGTGCAATCAACAGATTGTTTGTGAAAAAGCTGATTTAAACTTGCATGCCGTCCTCCTTGGAGCCGGTAGCTTGCTCAGTGATACACGTTTCTGAACGTTCGATAGCCACCAACAGTCTAATATACTCATCAGCCAGAACTGCCAGGGTCGAGGAAGTGGTCACAAAAATGGCTGCTATCAGTGCTGTGGTATTTAGATGTGCCGGTTAATACTGGCTGCCTTTGCCCATGTATCGCACACATCCTACGGTGAGACGATACATTGATTTCGACTAAAATGAAACGTCTCCTTTCAGTTGGTGTGTGCGTTCATTCCTCCATCACACCGCACTGCCTTGCACCCAGGCAGACTCTCTTGCTCTTTGCCTTCGATCCTTTTGCAGCCACGCTGTGATATTTGTCATCATAAATCATACTGGAGGAGCTCGCAGAGATGCCAGATCAGCCACCGCTGTCTGGCATGTAATTAAGATGTCATAGCAGACACAGTGGTGATGTCATTACAGCTCACTACAATTTGGGATAAATACAGCGACGGTTTGTTTTTGTGTTTTGTTGTTTTTCTTCCCCTCTGTCAGCGACGGTGTAACGTGGGACTGATGTGCATGAAAGAGTTGACATTTGAGAAAAGGCTACACTTCACAGGACGAACGTACGACCTGCTTCTTTGGTCTGGGGTGAACGGGTTTTAAAGTTCGCCTTTTGGGTTATTAAGTACACTCAATATGTAAGTGTGCTGTAAACTGATATATGCCTCTCACTGAGAGAAGAATAAGTTACACTGGAACACCAACTCAGTTCAGTTCAACATGTAGCATCATCTTCTCAAAGGTACAACAGAACTGATTTTATTGAGGTCGTATTATTCATTCATTCCCCCGAGTATCTAGAAGACAGTACAAAGGGTGTTCACCATAAAGGCATACAGCAGGGCGGCGCTCACCAACCTTTCTTGCTCCACGGACCGGACTTTAAGGTGTGGCGGATAAATACAACAAAATAAAACGACACGACCGAGACAAAAGCTGTGGGGTTTTGTAAATATAATCATAAACGTGAATTCCCTGTGTAACTTTATTAGCAGCGTCCTCCTGAAATGCTCCAACGCTGAGAGTAACGTCCTCCTCTCTGGGCCTTAACGCTCTCTGGTGGCTATGGTAACGCGCAAACATTTCTTTCAAAATAAGACACAACTACAACACGGGAAAAGACCCAGGGAAACCGAGTTAACAATAAAACCCCTGAAAACCATCAATTTCACACCTGAGCTTCAACTCTTGGGCCCCGGTACCAAACGGCTCACGGACCGGTCCACGGTCCGGGGGTTGGGGACCGTCCAAAGATTAGGACTAGTGTATGAGTTTAAGCTGTAGCCAGAAACTAGACTGAAGGACAAACTGGGCGAGTATCAGACGTCTTAGTGCCGGTTTGCGTGGAGTTATGCTGAAAAGTCGACGTCTCAGAGGTTTTTTCTCTGCCCCTGATGAAGGGTTCCACCTCCTGCTGAACGCAGAGCCCGCTCTCCTCATCATTACATGTTCATGCAAGGAGGTCAGCTGACTTCATCACTGAGATTACACGTATAAAGTGTGACATTTGTAAAAACATGCACCAAATTTTGACAGTTGATTAAACAGTGATGTCACTGCATTTTTGCTATGCCATATATGTCACATTCACATTGACTAATTGTAACATCTGCTCTTACTAGATGAAGTTTAGAGATCAAATGAATATCGAGTTCATCTCTTTAGTGCGGTCCAGTTGGGAAAGACTCCTTCCCTGGTGTAAAGAAACCAAATAAATAGATGTCACGACATGACAGAGAGATGATCTTATTAGAACGCTTCGCCAACACAAATAGTGTGTCAATAAAAAAGTACATAATGACACAAACACATTTGTGTAGATGCTGTCTGAGAAGTCGAGCTTTTCCTGCAGCAAATGAACAGATCAGCAGCAGCTGGCACTACTTGAATCCAAGTTGACACAACACGAAGACAGAAAATCAAAAGAGCCATGAAATAGTGGTATAGACGTGTCAAAGCAAATCTGCCTCTGCTTCACAGTGATCCCAGCATTCAGCATTAGCATGCCTACATCTACCTCCCAATTTAAGTTGTCGCTGATGCTCTCGCCCAGAGAAGAAATGCTACTTGGAGGGAATTATGTCCGTATCACATCAAAGAAAGAGATGCATGTGTGGCGATGGGTGTGTGTGCGTGCTGAGAGGTGGAATAGTGCACGTGGGAGGTGTGTGCTGTCTCTCCTTTAACCACGTTACTTTTGTTAAACTCTCTTCATGCTCCATGTGGCGCCGGGCACTGAGGTAATTTCACACCTGACCGGCCTTTTGCCAGCTCTACCAAACAGTTCTAGACACCCCGACAAGGTTGCCATGGAGACAAGGTGGAAGCTACTGCTAGTGTCAGTCCATTAAATGACTGTTTAACATGTAACGCAGCATGCTACATCTCATCTGTTGATGATTTGACTCCCTGGGCTGTTGGAAAATATGCCATTATCACAGGTGTCCATACAGGCAGCATGGAGCTTTCAAATTTCATTACCTGCAGGCTGACTCACTGCAGGGTCAAATGTAAAAGGATTTATGTATGCACAGAGGATGTGGCTGAGTGTGTGGAGCACAGGCGTGCCCACACACTAATCCCTCTGCCTCATGCAAAAGGTAAAGTTTTATATGGAGAGAGAGAGTGATGGATGGATATTACTGTGCATATTAAAAAGGCAAACCTTCTCCATGCCGTGCAGTCTCAGCTGCTTCACAGGCACGACACCCATCGCCACACAGCAATACTTCTTCCAGGGACAACTCTCTAACAATCAGTTCTTCTCTGTAATACAGATTTTCTTAGTTCAGTAAAATCAAGACAGAATACATGTGTGTGAGGGAGATGGGTGGAAAGCTGAACATGGAAGGAAAAGGTAGTGAAGGTAGATGAGTTTGAATACCCGGGGTTGACCATCCACAGCAATAGAAGAGGAGAGTGCAGGCTAGAGAGGGGGGCAAGGGTGATTTGCAACAGAAGGACAGCAGTGAGATCGAAAGGGAAGATTTACAGGAAGGTAGTGAGGCCTGCTATGATGCATCTCTTGGATCCATTAAAAAAAAAGAGTGTCAGAGCTGAGGGTGCTGAGATTTTCAGTGGGAGTGAGCGGAGTGGATGGGATTAGAAATGAGAGGAAATGTGCAGAGGACAGCCTAATGAGACAACTCGTAGCTTGGCTTTAACCTGACTTCCCTGCTTTAGAAAAAGATGCCTCAGACTTGGACCGTATCTTTGGATGGCTGTGACTGACCGGAGGCAGAGCACTGATCCATGTTCAAGATTCTTCTCAGTCACTGTCTCACCAAAACTTTGGGAGATATTGTCACTGATGTTTGTCCTGAAGGCGATGATCATTATTACTGTAACGGAAGTTTATTATCCTCCTTCAATGAGCTGTGATGCCCTGGAAACAGTTTCCAAATTAATTTCTCATATGTTAGTTCTGAGGTTGTTATTTCGGATGACTTAAATCTAGATTGATGCTCTGAAAGCTCGGCTGCTCTAACAAACCCTTCTTGCAGCTTAATTTACATCAGCTGATCGCCCGACTCAACAAACACAGTCTTGTTAAATTCAGTTCAGTTCATTTTTATTTCAAACATTTCAAACATGTGCCTTCACAATCATTACAAAATATCATTCCATTATTTGTTTGAAAAGGAGTAGGCTGAAGTATTTACTTATTTGTCCCCACCCCCTCAAGTTTTACCTCTCATTCATTTAATTTTCTTTTAGTCTTAAATTAAACAAACAACATATGAAACAAAAGTAAAGCAAAACAAAACAAAACATACATAAATCAAAAACAAGAAATTAGCAAGCCCCACCACAGTATCGTTTCTTTCATATGAAAAATATAGAATGTGTATATTTGCAGATACACAAGTTATGGAAAAACAAACAAACCAAAACAAAAAAACCCAAAAAAGAACCACAACACCATTACCAGCAACATTACCGTCCTGGGTTAACCCCGTTTTCTTCATTCTTATTTAAAATTAGATTTTTATATTTTACTTTAAACTGTTTTATGTTTTTACTTTCTTTTATTTCTTCTGTTACACTGTTCCATAATTTAACTCCTGCAATTGAGATAGACATAGTTCTTAAAGTTGTTCTAGCACTTTGTATTTTTTAAGTTGTACCCACCTTCTCTTTCTATGAACAATTTACAGATTTCTTTTGGAAGCAATTTATTTCTTACTTTATACATTATTTGCGCTGTTTTAAGCTTCACCAAGTCTTGGAATTTAATAGCTTGCATTTTGAGAAAGAGTGCATTTGTATGGTCCCTGTACCCCACATTATTTATTAATCTAATGGCCCTTTTCTGTATTATACTTATTGTTTGTGTGTTACTTTTGTATGTGTTTCCCCAGACCTCTACACAGTAGCTCATATATGGCAGTAGTAAAGCACAGTATAAAATGTGCAGTGCTTTCTGATCCAACATATGCTTTGCTTTCCCCAGGACGGCAATGCCCCGTGCCAATTTCCCCCGAACATCAGTGCTGTGTGGCTTCCAACAGAGCTTGTGGTCAATGATCACCCCAAGAAACTTTATTTCATTTACTCTTTCTACATATACACTGTCAACACATATTTCTACTTTGATGTTTTTCTTTTTTAAATTCACCTTAACAGATGTTTTTTTAAACAAATAATACATTTACGTATCCTTAAGTTTCCTCAAGACCCGTTAGCCTCAAGAAAGGTGATTTTCAGCATTTTACATAACTACATATTAAAAAAATAGCAAATTGAATAATAATGTAATGTAATATACGTAACAAACATGCACCCCATCATTGCTTTAGGTTAAAACAGCGCTCCAACCTCTGACTTTAGCTCTCACGCCTACAAACATAGTTGGATGTAGGCAACTACCAAAAATCTTTCACTGGATTGGTAAAAGTTTAGACAAATCCAACATCTGTGTATCGACTCGTTAAAAGAGCCAAATCAGATTTCTACTTGTCATCTCTCCAAAAATGCTTCTAAGTTTTGGAAAGTTTTAAAACCTTGACAGTAATCCCCCTGCGTGTAACACCAGGGTCACAGCACCAACTCCCAGTTGATAGAGGTGTGCAAAAGAGCTCTAAACCAAAGAATAACCATGAAGTGCAGGAGAACAAAGTGAGGTGCTGTCCTCAGGGTCTTTGTTGTTGGTGTTTTTGATTCCTTTTTTGCTGTTTAGTCTTATGATCAGTGGGTCGTTCCCTGTTCTGTGCCAGCCCGTCACGTCCTCTGTGTCTCTTAAGTTAAGCCCGTGTCTCCCTCTGTCTCGTCTCCCTTTGTCTCATTATTCCGTGTCTCCCCTCAACAACTGACAGAAAATTATATCATTTTTTAAATTATTCAAAACAACAGCTTCTCTGGACCAACAGCGGCTCTGCACAAGTTAAACGTTCAACCTTCCAGCTGATCTGCTGAAGCAGTGGCCGACACCACAAGGCTTTGACCAACAGACCAACATGAGCTGACTTATATTTAACCCATAACCTCCATCTTTGTCTTCAGGTTTGGGATTTCTTTGGTGTTTTAAACGATTCTGTATCCTGTATTTTGGAGAAAGGTAAAACTGTAAATAATGTTTGATATGTGTTGGTTACAATAATAATTTAATTTAACACTTAAATCTTGGGAGCACAATTAGATAAAAATTAAAGTTACATATTCTGATTGGTTAGAGTCGGGCATATCACCTCAGAGGGTTGACTCAGAATAGTTTCATTAAAATAAAGAACCAAAGTAATTAAAATCAAATGTATTGTGATCGAGATTAAGGACGCTGTAGTGCAGTTACAACATCAAACAGAAGAAACGGCCTCCAGCTTAAAAAAGGCTTTTATTGTAAACCACCAGCTCTGCGTCTGAACACCCGCATACTTTGCATTTCATTATTTCCATGTCAGGAAACGGTGTTTGTCATTCCAGACAGGCTTTAGATGTCATTACAGCGACAAGGCTCCAGGACAGCTTCATTTCCTCATCAAAGTCGGAGCTGTTTGGGCTGGAGAAGTGCCAGCTCTGATTTTATTGCACCTCAACGGAGATCCTTCATTTAGTCAGATATTAACACATTCAAGAACCACAACGAAAGGAAGAAAGAAAAAACTTTTTTCATAAAATAATCTGAAAGTTGTACATTGTTCAGTGTGTATATGTTGACATGGTCGACAGTGGAAACTATATTCATGCTGTGTATGTTATTGTAAATGTCAATAACCACAACTGTTTGTCTTTGGTTTGTGGTCTAAGACGAGTCTTTGAAAGCAGTGTTGGTTAAAATATGACTCCAACATCAAAGGTGTGAGTCCTCAAAACACTTTGAAAAGAAAAGAAATCACAAAATCTGTTGAAACGTAATCGAGACGAGTTTTAGTGATGCTCAGAATATTATTCGTGCTTTGGTTTCAGTTACACTTTTTCCCTGTTTTCCATACACAACAACATTAACTGTGCACACAATTCATGAAGCTCGTGTATTAACGACATGACAACAGCACAGTCCCATTGATCTCACACTTGTGTATAATTTAGCACACCTATTGGCCTTCAAAGTGCTAATTACTCTCACTCATGTCATACTTGTTCAGACTCCTCTGGAACAATTCAGTCATGTGTTTCACAGAGATGCTGAGTGACTTGTGCAGGTGTTAAGATGGTGCAGCAAGAACACAGCAGGAGACTGAGATCAACAGGAAGACTTCTTTTGTTGCATTTTTCTGTGTATGCTTTGGTCGTGTTTCTCGTTCTGTTTACATGACAAAGCTGAAGCACTGCAGTGTACATTTCATTTCCACAAGAAACTTTATCTCCACAAATGTGGCTGCATCTGAATATGGAACGTGGCCTCGTGATGATGGTGTACTGAGTTTGTCACTTGTGTTAATTTATGCAATAAGAAATCCATTTGTGTTTCATTTTCCAAGAGATTTGTGGAGTTTTTCCAGAAAATGTGTTTAAAGGTTTTAGAAAAACGTTCAATTGTTTAAAATACAGAAGAAGAGAAGCAAACATGTTACAGCAGTTTGACACTACACTGTTATTTTAGTACTGATTTTAAATATCCTTTAATCTGGTGCCAAAATAGAAGCGCTATCTCTGTACGGACCAGTGTGCATCCTCAGATGATTTCCAGATCTCATAAATCCATATTTTATGCACAATAGAACATAGAAAACATATAAAAAATACAAAATACATGTTTAAAATGTCTAAAAATAACTGGGATAGGACCGTGTTTACCACAGTGCAGCAAACCCTCTCTGAACAGCGCTTCAGCTCCTGAACCTCTGGATCATCTCCTCTCAGTCGTGGTCCACAGAGAACTCGTGATGTACAGAATATGTTCATCTGGTGAAAGGTCTGGACTGCAGGCAGTTCAGTAGCACACTTCTCTGACTGGAACAGATGTTACTCTAAAACATGCATACACCGTGTTGAGACCTTTGCAGATGTAGAAGCTGCCAGGTCCATAGTTAATAATATACCCCCATATGATCAGAGATGCAGGCTTTTGAACTGAGGGCTGAGGAAATGGCCACATGGTCCATTTGAATTTTGCTTTGGTCGGACAAGACGCCAGTGTTTTTAGATCATGTTCACATATGTCACTTGTGATGGAGCTTTAACCTACTTTGTGGATGACTCAATGAACTGTGTTCACAGATGTGATTTCTGAAAGTATCCTGAGCCCATGCAGTCATTAAACCTGTTTTTAAAGTAACGTGATCCTGGAGATAAGCGGCATCCATTACTGATTGTCAGCTCTCTGCTCATACAAATGTCTCCAGATTATCTGAAACTTTTATTGAAATTTTGTACTTTAGATGATCAACTTTTCAAATCGTTCAGTTCTTCACACTTTTACATTGAGGAGGATTATTTTGATATTGTTCTCCAATTTGCACATGCAGTTTTTTGCCTGAGGGTTGAGGAAAAAGGTGAGAGAAACTCATGATGATGTTACATGCACACACACTCTGAAAGCTTCGCAATTACCAGGAGAAACCTGACAACACTACCCTGGGAAACCCAGAGAATATCTAGGACTATGCTAATTACCAAGAAAGCACTCAGGTCTGTTATACTTAGAACAGAGAGATGGTTAGTTTATTGAATAATTGATTTATTGTCAGCTATTTAACACAACAGTTCAATTACAAATGGACTGTTAATTGATTCAGAGCTGTGTCGTACCAGTGGGTGAATGCAGATGAGGACAAGTCCAGAGAATCACCAACTCACACATGCTGCTCACACACACACACACACACACACACATTAAGGTAAGCTCAAACCAGGAGTGCCTCAGCTTTAGCCCGGCAGCTTCTGAATACAGAAAGCATCAGTTTATTAATATTTCCAAAGCAAACACACCCTGTGTGGTTAAATCTTCAGTTTAAATCAGATCAGTATTGATTAGTCAGTTAGTTGTGTGAAGTTGTTCTACACACAAACTGCTCGAGCTGAATCATTGAATGCATCAAAAACACATTAGCAGCTTTGCGTATATCCCACAGCTCAAACACTGGTGTATAAAAGGACTTATAAGTCCAAGCCACGCACAAAGATCAAATGTTGTGGGTCACCACAGAAATCCAAGTCAGCTGTGCATGAGACAGAGAGCCCACTCTGAGGCTAATTACTGCACAGCCTGTTACTGAAATGTCCAGTAGAAAATCCAAGAAAAAAGAAAGGGATGCCAAAGCAGCAGCACTTCTGTAACGTAGCCCAGAGAAGCAGGAGCAGCTCTGCTGCAAAGCTATTAGGCGCCCACCCAGGCACAAATGGGCTGAGAGCGGCCAATAGGAGCATTACGGCCTAAGACGTGAGGCAGCCTTCCTTCATGCAAATGTGAGTGAGTGTGACAACACACGCGGATGACTGGCTGCCTGGGAACCCTCAGCTTGTACCTCCAGTGAAAGCCTATAGGACCAGCTGAGGGACACCAGACCAATCAGCAACTGATCAGCAACTGATTGGTCACACCTGCACCTTTAAAAGGCCGAGGAATATTCATTCAAGGGCCAACGGGAGACAGGGTTCATTGATTTAATAGCATCAAGTCGGAAGAGGAAGAAATACGGGATTTTTTTATGTGACAGAACTGTTCAAGTTAAATTAGGATCACATGTTTCAGAGCAATGTAAAATATGGAACTCCTCAAGGAAGTGTAGTAAGTCCAATGTTATGTTCAGTTATGATTAATGACATTTTTAAAGATATGCTCTACTAAAAGTTTTAGAACAGCCCAATTTTTCCAGTTATTTATTGCAGTTCAAGTCATTCAAGTCCAGTGAACAGCTTGAAATGGTACAAAGGTAAGTGGTGAACTGCCAGAGGTTAAAAACAAAGGTAAGATTACACAAAACAGAAAAATAACATATATTTCAGAATCATACAAAAAGGCAGTTTTCAGGAACCAACCCTGAGCCAAAACAGTTACCACAGCATCCTGCAGCACCGGCCTGGTCTGAGGTTCATCCTACAGTAGTGAGAGTAGGGAGGAGGTGGGTGGAGGAGAGCGTAGAGAGGTGGAGGCATGCTCTGAAGAGAAGAGGAATGAAAGACGTGTGTGAAGGTGCTGGAGACACTGAAAATGCACAAAGGGGTGTTAGCTTTCTTCCTGGCATTAGTCTAGTCCACTTTCTTCTTTGTACCAGTGGTGCTTCAGGCACCTCTGAGAATGTGCATCTAACCAGTTAAAACTGGTGGGGAGAAGCTGGTTGTTTTGCAGGCACTGAGCTAAGAGGTGGCCTTGACCGAAATCAGGTGTCAGTTCTCGTGTCTCAAGCTGCCCCTGCACATTCTGCAGGTTTCTAAGTAATTATTCAATCAGTGAAAAACTAAAGATTCTACCAATCCCAAATTAAAATCCAACCCAACAAGGCTCTGCCTCCCATTCTACTTTTAAATACTCTAGGAACAACAAGTAGGCCTGCAGTGTGAGAGCGAAGTGCTCTAATAGGGTGATATGGTACTACAAGGTCATTAAGATAAGATGGGGCCTGATTATTTAAGACCTTGTATGTGAGGAGCAGGATTTTGAATCCTGGATTTAACAGGAAGCCAATGAAGGGAAGCCAAAACAGGAGAAATCTGCTCTATGTACTGACAGGCCGAATGAAGTCGACTATTTTAGTTTCATTTTTAGCTCCGACTTACAAAACACCCCCTGTTGTGCCATACAGTGCTAAAACACCAAGATAAATCGAAGTCTGTCTTGTTAAAGGTCTATGTTACGCATCAGCCTTTTTTTGTCAGGGGGCCAAAAAGCCAGTACGTAGGAGTGGACCCAAAAGCAGAATCAAGGAACAGTTTGGACTTAAAGCTTTATTTAGTATTGTTGAACTCGTGGAAACGTAGCGAGAGTCTCTGGCAACGAGGCAACTGGAACAGAGGGAAAGAGCGGTTAATTCCTGAGGTAAGTGTGACTGAAGGTCAGTATGGGTTTGGAGAGCAGAAGCTTACTTGCAGGTTGGAGACGGTTAGCTCCGGGGAGAACGACGACTAAGCATCCGGCTGAATCGCAAAGTGGGTGAAGAGAGGTTCTGAGCCTTTATTTCCAGGGATCCTGAGGTGAGTCCAGTGAGTTGAGAATGAAGATACAAGGAGACGCAAGTACCAGGCAAAACTTAAACAATGAGAGACGTGAAGGACTAGTTACCACCATAAGAAAGCTGAGGAACTGGTAAAGAATGGAGGGCTGGGCTTGTCTTAAATGACATCCCGCTCATTGCTGTTGATGGATTATAGGTGGAAAGGTGCAGCTGTGGAACCAGCCACCCCCCAGTGGGTGGGCACAGGAAACAAAAAGAGCCCAAGTGGAAAAACACCGGACAGTCTCTCAGATTATGACATTTTTAATGTGAGCAGACATATTTCATAGCAAATGCATATCTCATAGATCTCATAGGTCTGTTCCAAAAAATCCCAGTAAGCCATTCTTTGGGTAGTTTATTCCTCTTCCATGCTAATATCCCCAGAGAAGAGTTTTTGGTGCCTGAAATGGGACATCCTGCATGATGCATATTTATGTTTGAATTCGAACTTTCCATTAACCTCATGAGGGCTGGTCAAGGACAGCTGAAGGGCTGGATGTGCCATGTAGGCTGCACAATCTTTGATACTGTTGTTACTTTATCGGTGGTCACCAGTTAAGAGTCTGTATATCAAATCATTAAAAAAAGAAAGCGGCATGCATTATGCTATGAACCTGCAAGTCTGAGTCCCCAATTATGTTATTATAACATGCAACCTCCATAACGAGCATATGGTTAATCAACCTCCATATCACTAAGTGTATATAATTAATGTTAATAAATGGAGAGTGGACCTATTGGATATGACTGCTCATCACATTTTTATGTATAATTTTTTGTTCCCCTAATTATGATAAAAAGCAGACGGATCTCTGCTGGATGCTCTCCTCTCCTCCTGGATTCATCACTGTCTACATGAATTCAAGGAGATGAAGTTTAACATTTCAAGAAGGGAAAATAGGTGCTTATCCAAAATAGGTCAGTTTGTCTGACACACTTAACATCATCTCTGTGATCTAAAAGTGTGTTTCACTTTTGGTGTCCTAGATACTTTGCCCTACCCATTTCCTTCTTTGCCCTCCGTAAACACAAACGCCCTTTTTTACATCCTTTATTTTTACCAAACAGGTGTTCTTCATTAGTTGGCCCTTTCTCCTTCTTTTGCTTTAAATGTCTTCATTTAGGAGCCTCTTAACAATCACGGCCTCTGGAGAGCCTTAACAGATTCGCCCTCAATTACATGATGGGAAAAGCATTAGAACCATTAAAACCAGCAAGGCGATGGTAGAACCAGGCAGGCGGTGTTATGATGAGTGGTACTGAGACTTAGGCAAGTCCTGCCTTTAAATAAGTGAGACGGACCATTTCCAGTGTATTCTCTCCTTTGTTTTTTGGTTTTGTTCTAGTTCTTTTGGTTAAACAAATGCATACGTACACTTCCTTGTGACTTGCAGGTGATTTCACCACACGGTGCAGCCAGGCCTGAATGACAGCTGTGTGATGTGCTGATTACTAGCTTGTCGTCTTGACACTGATGAATGATGTACACGCATCGCTCATATATTTCATATCAAATCAATCAAAACCTGTAATAACATGGGCCCCTCATATGATAAGGTGTGGGCCCTTGTTGACCCTGTTTCTTCAGGCTTCAGTGCAGAACACATGTACTGTACATCTACGCTGATTATCCTTAAATACTGAGGGAGACCTTATATTATAAATACCATCAATCTGATACTATTAATACTTGAGGTTGCCATGTCATGGTCAAGGGCACAAAGAGCAATGAAGGTTAAAGGACGATAGATTCTGACAAGCAGGGAGCGAGCCAATGATTTTGTTATACTCTTGTCTCAGATCGAAAATGGCAATTTAAGACCATGTTGAAAAAATCAAATCAAATCTAATGACAGGAAGAGATGCGAGCAGACAAGAGGAAAAGCACCTCATGTGTGACCTGGTTCAAGTGTTCATGCCAAGTAAAAGGCGTCTTTGTAGATGGTTTCAAAAAATTACAAAAGAATTTGCATTTCTTTACTTTTAGGGAAAAAAGTTCAAGTAAATGTTCCAGTATCACTTAATGCCTCTTCAAAGCTGCTTACAGAAGTGTTTTATTTGCCTTTCCCCAACACTATTGTTTTTAACTCGTCAGCCAATCATGAAACACTGATGAAATATTTAGTGTTTCCAGGTCACGCGTCAAAACCAAAACAATGAAATATTACCAGAAAGAGAAAAACTTCACTATTTCTTGTTTAAGAACCTTGTAAAGAAAAAACTAACAGCAGAGTCAACACAGTCATTTCTTCAAACTAGGATGAGGGTGTTCAGATTAGTCACACCTGATCCTTGAAAATCTCAGGTGTGTGTTTGTCAGTGGCCCCCGGCCCCTACACCCTCCGTAACAGCCAAACCAAGCGTAACAAGGCATCTGCAATCTGTGCACCTCCCCTGGAGGTTCATGGAAAAGTGATGGGAATATTTATAGAAACACCCACTGCTGAACTCAGCCTTGTGATTTGAAGCTTTCTGGGCCAACTTTTTTAATCTGCTCTTTGTCAGCATTTTGATTTAACCCTCAGATCCAGAACATGTTTAGGCGGTTGTTTGCTAATTAATACAGACTCTCTGGCGGCAGATAACACAGCGTGTCATTCACTCAGACAGCCACAAGCACTTTCATCTTAAAGCAGAACACAAGATAAAACTGAGCAAATGAAAGTGTGCTTCCACTCAACTCCTTTTCTGTGTCTGTGAAAAAAATCCACCTCTAACTGCACACTCAACTCCAAAAATAAAAAACAAATATTTGCTGCCAGTATCTCTGGTTTTGGTCAATCCTAACTCTTCTGATATCTCTGGTGGTCATAGAGATGCAGCTCTGACAAGCCTCCACTGAAATGTCTGGAAGGACCTCTTCTTCTTGGTTTGGAGGACGCAGATGTGTGACTGTTAGTGATGTGCGGATTGATCCTGAAATATCGATCCAATCATTTATGTTCTAGAATCGATTCTCACATTAAAATATCGATATTTTAGTAATTTAGGGTAAATTTGTAGTTGATCATTAACAGGCACACAGTGGAAAGAAACTATAACATTCGGATTGTCTACATTCAGAGGAACTACTTCCTCTTCCGCCTTTCATAGTCATGTGCGAAATAAATGTATAAATGTCTCGCAGCCGCTGGCGTGCGCACTCACGACAATGGCTGAGCGTAGTTGTGCGGACGTATTTTACCTCCACAAACAGCTGAGACGTGGTTTGCGATACATGTGGCAAAAAAGTGCTCCAAGAGTGAGGTGTTGTGGCCATACTAGGGAGACATTCAAGAGGGCTGTTGGGGGGGTTAAATACATTTTACAGGGTTTATTTATCGGATAAAATATGTTAAATGTCACCGTTATTATTGGCCGGCCCGGAAACAGCGGGGGTGTCCAATTTCAGAGGCTGCTTCCACCTGAGGACCCGGCCTTCGCGGTCTAAAGAAAGCCGGGTAGTACGTCACGAGCTCCCTCGGTGGAGTGAAATGCTGCCATCTGCTCCTTGCTATCTAAAATATAACCAGGCGCTGATGTAAACTCTTCTGTTTAATCATTTTCTGTTTGACGTTTATTCAGCTGTGTGAAAAACCCGGAGGAACCCTCCCGAGGGATTAATAAAGTTAAATTTAATTTAATCTAATCTAATAACTTTAATCTCAGCCAAACCGATTTACTCAGGAGCAAATAAAACACTGAAAAAGCCAAACAACATTTTTAAGTTATCAAAGTGACTTATATATCATGTTTAACCCGAGTAGTGACAGACCGCGGGGGTTTGAAGACGATGTGTCGGCTCAGATATTTGAAGTTCACACAGCTACATTCTCACCTGAAAACATGTTAAAAGTTTTTTGCGACCCAGAAAGAGAAATAAGAGTAATATTAAAACGAAGTAGCTGCCGCCATTGTTGGAAACTGGAATTGGCTGGGCCGCGCTATGAATTCTGCCATATGGTTTTTCAATTTTGTTGCCCGGGTGGAAAATCGGGAGAAATTCGGGAGAATGGTGGCTCCGGGAGATTTTCGGGAGGGGCACTGAAATTCGGGATTCTCCCAGAAAAATCGGGAGGGTTGGCATGTATGGTTGTGGCAACATCACTAACCTTGTCAAACACCTCAGAGTAAATCCTATCACAGAATATGATGAGCTTATGTTGAGGCGAACTGAAGAGGAGGACAGGGACAGGTGCTGCTAGGGCGAGACAGACGTCTCTCACAGAGTCCTTTAGTGCTGCAGGCAGGCAACGTGTTCAAATAGCACAACTTCAGTTTTTTATTTCTGTATGATGAACTCTGCATTATTAAGTGATAAGAACAAGTAATCTGATGTCCTGTATTCATTATGATGCTATAATTTGAGATACAATAAATAAAATAAGTTTTTGTACAAAGTATCGGTATCGGATCAGTATCGTTGATACCACCCTGAATATTACTTGGTATCGGATCGGAAAGGAAATCAGTGGTATCGCACATCACTAGTGACTGTCTTCATAAGCTTCCTGTCACGCTCCTCTGAAAACAGCTTTTGCCTGCCTCCATGTTCTGTAGTGCACCACAGAAACCAGCTACAGTACATGTGTCTGTCGTGATGGAACGGTGGCACAGTGGTTAGCACTGTTGCCTCACAGCAAGAAGGGCCTGGTACAAATCCACCATTGTGCTGGGGCCTTTCTGTGGAGTTTGCATGGGTTTCTCCCTCTGTCCAAAGACATGTACGTAGTGGGGTTAGGTTATTGGGTCATTTTAAATTGCCCATAGGAGTGAATGTCTTTCTGTGTTACCCTGCACCAGACTGGCGACCTGTCCAGGGTGTACCCTGCCTCTCATCCCATGGTAGGGTCTACCTTACAATATAAAGCACCTTGAGGCGACTGTTGTTTTGATTTGGCGCTATATAAATAAAGTTGAACTAAAAATTATATTATCAGGCAAATAACAAACTGATTTTTATACAGAAATTTGAGCCGGCACACTGGACCACTCCCAGAAGTCAGAAATGAATCAAGTGTAACGTTCAACCACTGAAACTAAATTCAGGAATGCAAGTGAATAATTGCTTTACTAATGTTTTGTTTGTCTTATAACACTGATCATGAATAAAAACAGTAAACATGTCTTAGCATTAAAATATTTTGATTAAAGAGCTTGCACATATTGGAAGCCTAAAATATTACAAATACTCTTAATGTAGAGCAGCTGTCATACACCCATACATGCCAACCCTCCCGATTTTTCCGGGAGAATCCCAAATTTCAGTGCCCCTCCCGAAATCTCCCGGAGCCACCATTCTCCCGAATTCCTCCCGATTTTCCACCCGGACAACAAAATTGAAAAACCATATCCCAGAATTCATAGAAGCCCAGCCAATTCCAGTTTCCAACAATGGCGGCAGCCACTTAGCTTTAATATCACTCTTATTAATCTTTCTGGGTCATAAAATAAACTTTTAACATATTTTCAGGTGAGAATGTAGCTGTGTAAACTTCAAATATCTGAGCTGACGAGAACAGCGAACTCCCGGCACATCGTTTTCAGACCCCCGCAGTCTTTGGCTATCAGGTTAAACGTGATGTATAAGTCACTTAAGATAACTCAAAAATGTTATTGTTTGGCTTTTTCAGTGTTTTATTTGTTCTGGAGTAAATCGGTTTGGCTGAGATTAAAATTATTAGATTAAATAAAACTTTATTAATTCCTTCGGGAGGGTTCCTCCGGGGTTTTCACACAGCTGAATAAACATCAAACAGAAAACTGATTAAACAGAAGTGTGAGATGGTCAGCGTCCGGTTATATTTTAGATAGCAAGGAGCAGACGGCTGAGTTTCAGTCCACCGAGAGAGCTCGTGACGTAATTCTGAAGGCTAGGCCGTCCAGTTTCACAGTCGATCACTTCCGGCCTACCTGGCTTTCGGAGGACCTGGCCTACGTAGACCGCGAAGGCCCGGTCCTCAGGATGATGCAGCCTGAATTTGGACATCCCCGCCGTTTCCGTCTGGACAGTAATAACGGTGACATTTAACTTATTTTATCCAATAAATAAACACTGTAAAATTTGGTATATATATACTCCAACATGAAGTGATGTCTTTCTTTTCATTCAATTCATGAAATACAGTTCATCACGTGGCCTCTATCCTCTCTTAACTTATGTTGACGGGACAAGTTAGTGTGGTTCAGCATCGCTGCCACGATTCAGCAGGTATATCCTCTTTCCACTGTGACCAGCATCTGGTCAGCCAAAGGTTTCCAGCACAGTCCCAGCAAACAGCAGCAGTGACCAGGCTAAGCATTGCCAGCGATCTCAACAGCATCCTGGCTCTGGGCCTGAGAGGCTGCTGTGTGGACCTTCTACCTGGAACATGTTCCAAGAGAATATCATGTGTATATGCAGCATAATGTTGTATGATGCTGTAATAGGTGCAAGTGTTTGGTCAACACTTCCACCAGATAACCAGCTCTTATCTACTTGCTTTGTCACTGAATGATATAGTCTTCATATTAACATGGTCCTCAATGTATCATCACCAAGCCATGACACATCATTTTTGGGGTTTAATGTTTTATTTGAACTGTTTATTTTCTTCAGTGGTGGAATGATTGCACAGCACACATCTTTATTGACTTTAAGAACAAGAATTTGGTGCACAGGTTTGAATTTGTTTGGATTAGAGAAATGTTTGGGTTTTTTTTATAGGTGCTACTGGCATCAAATTATCACCAGACGTCGGTCCAATCCACACATGGAATGAAATCAGACCATAGATATCCATAAATTAAGCTATGCGTGATAATGACAAATGGCACAGGGCTAAGGAACTGAATGCAAGGAGAAAGGAAGGTGCAAAAACAAATGAAAAGTCGTGACATCAGATGAAATTTATCAGTAATAAAGAAGCAATCCTGCCACTTAGTGCAAATTAATATCATCTGGTTCAGTCCCAAATGATGGTCCTTTAAAATGTGTCTCATTACCAAGTGTGACACAAAAAACATCACATAATGGGCGAAACCAATGAGCTCCCTCAAGACCTTTGCATCCTTATTGTTGCAAAACATACTGATGGCATTGGTTACAAAAGAATTTCTAAAGTGAAGGTTCCAGTGAGCACTGTTGGGGTCTAAACCGGGTGCTCGCCGCAAGATTTCAGAAAAAGCAGTAAAACAAATTATCACAAGAGTTGTCCAAGAGCCAAGGATCAGCTGCAGAAAGACCTGGAATCAGCAGGTACAACTGTTTGAAAGAAATCCATTTGAGTAACGTACTCAACCACCATGGCCTATATGCATCATCAATTCAATTTTTTTTCAGTTTTTAATCAAGGCGCATCATCACCATGCAGGAGCATGCTGAAGAAAAAGCATGTTGAAGCACGTTTAAAGTTTGCTCTACATCATTTAGACAAGCCAGTGAAATACTAGAGTCTGGTCAGATGAGACCGAAGTTGAACGCTCTTCACAGCCAAGGAAACCCTCAATTGGTTTCAGAGAAAGAAAATCCAGATGCTAGAATGACCCCGATTTTTGTGGAAGAATGGGCCAAAATCACACCTGAATAATGTGTGTGACTAGTTTCTCCATACAGGACACGTCCCGAAGCTGTCATCACAAACAAAGGCCTGTGTGCAAAGTATGAAACAAACTTTAGTAACGGTGTTTAATTCTTTTTCTGTCATTTCTTCATTTTACACAATTTATGGGCATATCTGGTTTGGTTTCTTTGCATCTGTGGATTGAATGTGTTGTGACCAGCATCTATTAATAATTTCATATCAACAATACCTTTAGAAATACATTTACTTATTTTACCAGGTGTATTCGTATCCCTCATACCGTAACCCTCTGAGCGTGCACTGAGCATGTGTGCACAGTTCTAACATTAACTTCAACCAACAACCTTTGTGACTCAGCTAGCTAGCTAATGTAAGAGGACAGTAGGAAAAGCTTAGAATATAAGAAGCCTAGCATGAATAAGAAAAGAATATTATGCTTGTTAATCATTCTATTATAGCTTAGCAGCACATGGTTACACGTCACTTTACAGATTAAGTGCTGCCTAGAGTGTGTAATGGTAGTAAAGTGTAATAGATTAGCTGTCTGTGAGAGAGAACTGATACTGTTATTTAATAACAGGACTACATAATTAATTGCTCTTGGATACCTGTGAACACCTAATTTAATTTTTATCCCATGCATCAGAGAAACGTATGGAATGCCTCTATGGTTCTTAATTGCTATGGCTGCCCCCCATCTCTGTTTAACAAAGCAGGTGTTATTTTGTTGACTTAGGTGCTTTTCTATGAGCTTTAATGCAGATATAGCACCAGATTGTGGTATTTCCAGAATTTTGTAATAGGATTGCACCAAGGGCACCAGCAAATAAATGTATTATAAAACAAAAATATGTGGAGGACACCGCCTGGAGTTGAGCTTGGTTTAGAGAAGGCTTCAGAGGGGACTAGTGGCAGCTGGAGGCTATGGTGCAGTGGCTTGTAAAGGCTTAAGGATGAGTTTATGTTAAAATAGAATATGGAGATGGGTTTGCGTGACTGGTTAGTTGACTTAATCTGAGTAAGGTACTTCTACTGGGTAGATTTTATAAACAAAAGAAGGTGACAGTAAGACGTTCCAGAGGTTTTAGCTGAATTCACAAGGCTGCACTCTGATAAATTTGGCCACGTGCTACTCGATGCTGCCCTGTTGTGAGGAGGAAAATGGTTTGATTTGAAAGGATGTACAACCAGTGTACAACCCAGCTCCTGAAGAATTTTGAATAGACCTCACTGGAGCACTGAGGTGTGTCGGAAACTTGCCCAGCTTAAGGGACAGTGTCAGTCAGTGAGGAAGATCCCAGTTGTGAGTCACAGACCTACTGAAGGAATAGGCAAGGCAAGTTTATTTATATAGCACAATTCAACAGCAAGGTGATTCAAAGTGACAAAGAGACATTAGAAAACAAACAAAAAGCATGATTTAAAATGAAAAAAAAAGGAACCGTAGATAATCCGTATTTAAAATGTAAGTTTTGAAATTTAAGTTTAAAAGTAAAACAATGCAGCTGAGAACAGGTGAGTCTTCAACCTGAGTGTTTCAGCTGATCTGAGGCTTTGTTCCAGATATAAGGAGCATAAAAGCTGAATGCAGCATCTCCGTGTCTGATTCTGACTCTGGGAACTGATACAAAACCGGATCCAGATGACTTGAGGGATCTGGAAGGTTCATACTGGGTCAGGAGGTCACTGATGTATTTTGGTCCTAAACCATTCAGAGCTTTATAGACCAGCATCAGAACTTTAAAGTCTATCCTCTGACGGACAGGCAGCCAGTGTAAAGACCTCAGAGCTGGACTGATGTGGTCCACAGTTTTGGTCTTAGTGAGGACTCGAGCAGCAGAGTTCTGAATGAGCTGTAGATGTCTGACTGATTTTTTAGGTAGACCTGTAAAGATGCTTTACAGTAATCAAGCCTACTGAAGATGAATGCATGGACTAGTTTTTCCAGGTCCTGTTGAGACTAGGCAAAAACGTAACAATAAATCATATTAAATAAGAATGTTTAAAGGAAAGAAATAGTGTGTTGATTAGAGGTTGCTACAGTGATCTATCCAGGGCAAAAACAGGCAACCTCATGAATAAAAAAAAACAAGTTTAACATACTTTGCTAGCCCATTAATCTTGTTTTATAGTACACCTCTATGGATATACTGAGATGCAAATAACAAAGGTTATCTTACAGCCTACAGAGCCCTCATGAAAACGAACAAAGTTACAGACACAGAGCCTATCAGAGTGCATGTTTTGGACATGAGCCAGTTAGCTAAATTTCTCCATCTTCACAAAAACGAAACAAACAAAGAAAAAACAAGCTTCTGTTTTTATAAGCCTTTTTCTTCCTCAAGCTTTAATGTTTATTCAGTTCTCAGGTCTGCACTGTCTTCTTAAACCTACTCCTACTGCCATCACCATCACTACCTGAGAAGTGGAGCTAAATACATTTGACCTTGGTAGACCGGTGGGGGCCACCCAGCGGGAGGCCAGTGCTGGCATCTTCAGTCCCTGGCTTGGAGCCAGCACTGAAGGTGGTGGGAGATTTGGCAGGAATGATGGTCTTTGGGTGAAGATCACTATGGTTTGTTCAAATAAGAGAGGAGGCTGCCAAGAGATGGGAGCAGAGACCTGGACTGTTTATCCGGGTCCCAACACAAGCATCCCAAACAAAAGACACAGACTTGGTTACACACATGAATTTAACAGATGTAAAAAGAAACACACACACACACACACACACACACACACACACACACACACACACAAAACATAGAATCGTTGGTCTATACTTAGTTTACAACTACAGGGTGGGCCATTTCTATGGATACACCGTAATAACATGGGAATGGTTGGTGATATTAAAGTCCTGTTTGTGGCACATTAGTATATGTGAGGGGGCAAACTCCTCAAGATGGGCGGTGACCATGGTGGCCATTTAGAAGTCGGCCATCTTGGATACAACTTTTGTTTTTTCAATAGGAAGAGGGTCATGTGACACATCAAACTTATTGGTAATGTCACAAGAAAAACAATGGTGTGCTTGGTTTCAACGTAACTTTATTCTTTCATGAGTTATTTACAAGTTTCTGACCACTTATAAAATGTGTTCAATGTGCTGCCCATTGTGTTGGATTGTCAATGCAACCCTCTTCTCCCACTCTTCACACACTGATAGCAACACCGCAGGAGAAATGCCAGCACAGGCATCCAGTATCCGTAGTTTCAGCTGCTGCACATCTCGTATCTTCACACCATAGACAATTGCCTTCAGATGACCCCAAAGATAAAAGTCTAAGGGGGTCAGATCGGGAGATCTTGGGGGCCATTCAACTGGCCCACGACGACCAATCCACTTTCCAGCAAACCGTTCATCTAGGAATGCTCGGACCTGCACCCATAATGTGGTGGTGCACCATCTTGCTGGAAAAACTCAGGGAACGTGCCAGCTTCAGTGCATAAAGAGGGAAACACATCATCATGTAGCAATTTCAAATATCCAGTGGCCTTGAGGTTTCCATTGATGAAGAATGGACCCACTATCGTTGTTCCCCATATACCACACCAAACCATCACTTTTGTTGGTCCAACAGTCTTGGAGGGATCCATCCAATGTGGGTTAGTGTCAGACCAATAGCGGTGGTTTTGTTTGTTAACTTCACCATTCACATAAAAGTTTGCCTCATCACTGAACAAACTCTTCTGCGTGAACTGAGGGTCCTGTTCCAATTTTTGTTTTGCCCATTCTGCAAATTCTGTGCGCCGATCTGGGTCGTCCTCGCTGAGATGCTGCAGTAGCTGGAGTTTGTAAGGGTGCCATTTGTGAGTAGCTAATATCCGCCGAAGGGATGTTCGACTAATGCCACTCTCCAGTGACATGCGGCGAGTGCTACGCTGTGGGCTCTTGCTGAATGAAGCCAGGACAGCCACTGATGTTTCTTCATTAGTCACAGTTTTCTTGCATCCACATTTTGGCAAATCCAACACTGAACCAGTTTCACCAAACTTAGCAAGCAGTTTGCTGACTGTAGCATGGGAGATGGGTGGTCTCGTAGGGGGTCTTGCATTGAAATCTGCTGCAATGACCCGGTTACTGCGTTCACCAGATATCAACATGATTTCGCTCCTCACGTGTTAACCTCTTCGACATGTCAATGGCTGTGAACAAAGAGAAACTTGTAAATAACTCATGAAAGAATAAAGTTACGTTGAAACCAAGCACACCATTGTTTTTCTTGTGACATTACCAATAAGTTTGATGTGTCACATGGTCCTCTTCCTATTGGAAAAACAAAAGTTGTATCCAAGATGGCCGACTTCTAAATGGCCACCATGGTCACCGCCCATCTTGAGGAGTTTGCCCCCTCACATATACTAATGTGCCATTAACAGGACTTTAATATTACCAACCATTCCCATGTTATTACGCTGTATCCATATAAATGGCCCACCCTGTACTACCCTAACTCTTAGTTAATGCAGAGAGTATTGTTAAAAACATTCACAATAACAGGCATAGATTCTAAAGGACAGCGCACAACTGGCCATGGGCTCAACACCATTTCTGCTGGGAAAAGATGGCCATTCAGCCTACACAAGTTCCTGTGGACAGCACATAATTTAATCGAAAACAAAGGTGAGGACAGGGGCTGAGTAAAAATGCGACATTCAATCAGAAACAGAGAGTGACCATGCACAGGAAGACTGGCAGCAAGTTAAACAGTCCAAAGAAGAGAGCAGCAACAGGGCAGACTTCATAAAGATATGTCCAAAACAACCTTATGAAAAATGTCAAACACTCACTTTGAATGCTCATCTCTGTACTGACTTCCTTGTAGTCAGCCTGGAATCCACAGCCACGACGCTCTCTCTCCTTTCTCCACATTGCACAATAGCTTTCTCTAAAAGTCCTGATCCCCCTCCCTCACCTGTCACTTTCACTCACGACCAGGTTCACAGACAAATGAGGAGACTCAACTCAGGCACGTCTGCTGGACCATACAGGGTGAGTCTTGCTTCTTATAGGCCTGTGTCCTCCAGCTTTGTGGAGTCTTTCATAAACTGTTCATGATGAGTCTTAGTCTGCAGAGGGTCCCAGTGCTGTGGAAGACATCGTACCTCGTTCCTGTACCTGTGGCACTGACTTCCTGCGTCATGAAGACCCTGGAAAGACTCATCCTTGACCAGCTCCGACATGTTCTCAGGCCGCATCAGGATCCATTCAGTTTGCTTACCAGCCCCACCTCGTAGCTGAGGACACCACCACGTTCCATCGTGTCTACCCCCACTGGACCAGTCCGCAAGCACTGTGAGGGTCATGGTTTTTTTTTGCGTTTCCAGCGCATTGTACAATAATACATACAGAGAAAAAGCCAACTTTCTGGTGGGTCAATGGGAAGGAAAAACTCCCCTTTAAGAGGAAGAAACCTGAGACTGAGAGACTGAGATTATCCAAATAGCCACAGGCAGGAATGATTTCCTGTGTTCAGTGGTCCATCTAATAAACTGTACACAGTGCAATAGATCCTTTTAGACGACTGTCCTTGATCTTGATTAAATTTTTCCATCTCTCCGTCCAGGGCCCCACAATATCAAACCAGTTTGCTTCTCCAGATGTTCCTGTGAAAGAGCAACAGATCTTACCTGCCTCATGTGTCTGTTCCTGGGCAGCCATAATACCACAGCTCCTCGAATGTTGTCATTGTACTTCCTGAGTCATCATGACTTTAGCCACATAGCCTTACCTTTGACCAGACTAACCTCTCCCCTTCCAGGGGTAGTCCTCTGCTCAACAGGTGTCTGACACATCGCTTTGCCTCTGCACCCATCATGGTCCAAGCCATTAACTGTTGAAGTTGATGCTTCCAACTCAGGGGTCGGGGCTGTGCCGTCTGAGCACTTGGAAGGTTAGCTCCACCCATGTGCCGTTTTCTCTCAACTGTCCTTTAGGCAGAGCGACAGCACAGTGGGTAGCACAGTTGGCTCCCAGCAAAGAGGTACTGAGTTCAATTCTACCATAAGGCCATTAGTGGGGCTAGGTTAATTCATGGCTCTAAATTGCCCATAGGTCCATACTTTGTCTGTCTCTACCTGTTAGTAGTGATGGGATAACCAGAGCCGGCTCTTTTGGCTCCCAACCGGCTCTTCAGGTTGTTTTGTTCCTTTAATTAATTTATTATTAACAACAATATGAAATTATGCACAAAAGGAATTACTACTGTAAAAAAAAATTGGTTTTATTTATATATGTTTATATATAAATATATACGTTGGCCCCTAGAGACAAAGCACGTACAAACTCCAAAACACATTTCTAGCGTTAACTGAACTTCCAAACAGAGCTACCTAGATCACTTAAATTACACAATTGAAAGCATGTGTGTATTGTTTGTGTATTTATACACAAGCACTCATATATATTCCAATAATTTTAAAAAAAGTTCATTTACCTGTTACTACCACACACCAAATCAGGTCGTTGGTACTTCCTGGCTTGTGTAGCCACTAGGTAACAAAAGCTCAATGCTGCCCCCTAGCATCCTGGAGCACTTCTGTTGTGTTTTGTACGTGTTTTGGAGTTTTTACGTGCTTTGTCTGTAGGGGCCACCGTAAATATACTTTTATTCATTCACTCCACATAAAATGTAATAAATAAATCATATAATACAAAAACCAACTATTTACATTTCAACTTTTCACTATTTAAATTTTCAGCTTTTTCCTTTTAAACAAATTTAAAGTGAAACAACACAAAACACTGCAAACCACAACACAATGAAATATAAATTAAAATATGAAAACAAAAAGAAGATGCACATTCTCTGTCATATGGGCCTGCATGAATAAACTTTCTGAATCCTTTATCATCTGCAACTGAAAATAGTTGTGGATGATTACTATACCTTTCTAATGTGACGTTGTTGTCCCTGGCTCCCTTTCTCTCTCTCTCCCTCCTGCTCTGTTCCTGTGGTACCACACCCTCATGAGCATCTGTTGAACAGTACTGTACTGCAGAAAGTAGAGTGTTGGTACAAAAATGAAGAAAAAATTCCAAGAAAAAGCAAATTAACAATAGAGGAGAGACAGACCATCATAACACAAAGAGACTGCAAAGAAAGTTAAGATGTCAGTGAGTACAGTTTCCTTCACCATCAAAGGCTCAGAAGCAAACTGACAGGAAGAGGTCTGCAGACCCAAAGACACGACTGAATCAGAGGACACGTTTCTGAGAGTTAACAGCTTGTGTGATCGGCGGCTCACAGGACAACAGCTTCAAGCAGCTTAGTAAGAGTAAGAAAGTCTCGAAAGTGTCGATCTTACGTGCTGCACAATAATGTTTAGTATTTACTGTGATATTCACATAGATCATCGTGATGTTGTTTATTGTGTTGCTCTTTTTTTTCTTCTGCTTGTTTTCTCTTTTTTCTTTCTCAACAGGTGATCCACGTGATTGATATTTGTATTTTTTGTCTGCTTATGTTGTTGGTTTTTTGCCCTTTATCCCCATCCCTCTTCCCCGCTGTTTTTCTTTCCCTCTTTCTTTCTCCCTTTTCTTTTCCCCAGTCAAGTCTGTCCCGTGTTTAGCAAGTGAAAATAAAATAAACAATAAAAGGTGAATCAAATAGACCAATACTGCAAGGCTGGGATGGTCCATTTGGTAAAGTAAATCCGTTGGGCATCTTTCTTCGCATTTAGACAATAATTCTGATGGCAAAAGAACAAAACAAAACAAAAAAAAGAGTAAGAAAGTCTCAGTTTCAGCTGTGAAGAGAAACTTCGAGCTGCAGGTTTGACAGGACGAGCTGCAGCAAGAAAGCCAGACGTCAGAATAAGACACAGAGGCTTGTCTGGGCCATGAAACACCGACATTGGACTACTGAAGCCTGGAAGAAGGTTTGATGGACTGATGGGTCAACATTTGAAATCTTTGGTTCATCACGCAGGATCTTTGTACGCCATGGAGTAGGTGAAAGTTCCACAGTGTGTGGCATCAACTGTCAAACAAGGAGGAGGAAGTGTGATGGTCTGGGGCTGTTTGCTGATCCAGGGTCAGTGACTGGTACAGAGAGGCTCCCTGAACCAGAACAGCTACCACAGCATTCATGCAGCACCATGCAGGATCCTCTGGTATGGACCTAGTTGGTCAGGGCTTCATCCTACAGCAGGATTAAGACCCCAAACAGTCCAAGCTGTGGCAGAACCACCTCAGGAACAAAGAACAAGATGGTGAGCTTGGAAACATGGAGGTCCAGCACAGTCTCCAGACTGAAACCCCATCGAGCTGGTTTGAACTGAACAGAAGAGTGAAAGCAAAGCAGCTACAAGGTCCACATTCATGGGAACGTCTGCTCCAGATATGGGAGAAGATTTGATTTCTGTTGTAGAAAGAAGCCACGGCTGTGTTCAGCTGTTATATCAAAGGGGGCGACTTTGATGAGTCAGAATATATTTGGTCTATAAACTGATTCCACAATTTCTTCACCAATTGCGAGTCCATCCAGTCTTTTAAATTGCATCTGAAAACGTATTATTTCAGTCTGGCTTTTGATTCAAACTAGTTAGTTATTTCGTGGCTAGTTATGCTGTTTACCAAATTGTTTCTTCCCCTCTTTTTAACTGTTTTTTATTCTAACTGTCTTATGCTATTGCTCCGACCGACTGTGAAGCACTTTGGCCAACTTTGTGGTATTATTATGTGCTAAAGAAATACATTTTGATTTGATTTACGTATTTGTAATATGCTTTCATTTCAGAGTGCAATGAGAAATTAAACTGTATAATTTTCAAATAAAAAACTGTAAGAATTGTGGTGTTCTAAAACTTTTGACCGGTAGTGTATGTGGTAGGATCTACTTTACAATATAAAGCACCTTGAGGTGACTGCTGTTGTGATTTGGCGCTGTAGTTATGATGACAAGTTATGATGTGGGCAATCAGGAGTTCCATCAAGCTGGTGCTGGAGGTGTGGAGGCACTGACTGGAGAGGACAGAGCGTCCACTAGTGATCTGGAGAGACCACAAAAACCTCGCTAAAATAGAGTCCATCATCAGAGAGGCCCAGTGAGTGGAACCGGACCCCCGAATCGCCTGTATGTTCACACCGCTGTCCGAGGAAAAGTCATTCACTGGGTGCACCCGGCTAAGTTCACACATGGCCCTGGAATTCGTCACTGGCTTACCCTGCTACTCCGGTAACACCACTATCCTCATCATTATAGACCGTTTTTCCAAAGCAGCTCATTTTGTCTCTCTCCCTAAACTACCCACTGCCCGAGAAACTGCTCACATAATTACCAACTACGTTTTCCACTATCACACCATCCCGGAGGACATTGTGTCTGATAGAGGAAACCAGTTAACATCTCGGGTCTGGAAGGAGTCTGTATGGAGCTGAGGGCCAGGCCAGTCTTTAGTGAGGATTTCACTCTCAAACCAATGGCCAAACAGAGAGGGCCAGTCAGGACAGGAGGCTGCTCTTTATGTCTGCTAACCAGTCTCTTTGGAGTCCACAGCTTTCTTGGGTGGAGTACGCCCACAACTCCATGACTTCTGCAGCAACTGGTCTGTTCCTGTTCAAGGTTTTTCTTGGATATCTGCCACCACTCCTGCCTACAGTTGAGGGAGACCACACAGTTCCCTCTGTCCAACACCACCATCATTGGAGTAGCGCTCCTGAGGACCAAAGAAAAAAACAAACGCCTGGCAGATCGTCACAGGGTCCATCATACCAACCAGGTCGGAAAGTACGGTTGTCTAACAAGAACATTCCTTTGGAGACCGACTCTAAGACACTCGCTCCTTGCTCCATTGGTTCATATGAAGTCCTGGCATTGATAAAGTTTTTCTGGATTGTTAAAACACTAACTCCAATTTGTAAAAATACTTTTAAACCTTTCTGTATTTGGCAACTATGCAGCAAAATCTGTAAGCTAGTTTAGGCAGTCAGGGTGTGAGATTATTTCCTTTCGGTTAAGAACATGAGACATGGTATATACCCCAATGTGTCAAAGAGCAGTGATTCCTTTTAAAAACCTACTGACAGCTGATTTTTTCTTTATGTAGGAAACATGCCCCCTTCCAGAAAGCAGTGCAGGTTAAGCATCTTCAAAATCAGACAAAAGAGGACACAGGCCGGTTTATCAGTCTCTGAGATAATTATCTAAACACTTCTAAGAGAACTTCATAGGACAGCTCTGGAAGAAACTTCCCCCTGCTGTTACTTGTTCAGTGAAGGGGAGCGGCAGTTTGCCAGACTAAAAACAGAGCCATTTGGAGCCACTTGCAGGGACAGCAGTAATGACGGCAGACGTTGGCAGGGGGGCAGCGAGACTCATTAGAGTCATTAGTTTCAACTCATTTCTGTGTCAAGTCTCCTTTGTCATGCAGGCTAAGAGGGGGTGTTGCATCGTGTGTATGTGTGTGGTTGTAGCTGGGGGTGGGGGGTGATGTGAGCATGGTGGGGAGGATGCAGTTCTGTAACAGCCATTAGCATCAGGGCCTGATGGATGTGGCTAGCTGGGGTGCCCCTGAAGAAGAATCTGCATGGTCAGCGCCTCAGTTTTTTTCTTCATCCTTTCCTCGCTCCCTTTCTTTTCTCCCTCTCACTGGACGTTCAAAATTCATCCTCACACTCAGCGGCCCTCAAACATACATGCATACTGGACTGCTGACAATGTTTTTCCACATATTTTTATTATGATTATTTATTTGTGTAAGAAAAGGGCTTCTTGATATGAACTCATTACAAAAGGTCAAAGCAGACTGGGAAATAATATTAGATCATCTTTTCAGACTTCCACATTCCTCCACACACGAGGAACAGTGGTTCTGTGGCTGTTAGCTGCCAGGATTTCTGCTAATACTTGTGTTAAGATCTCAGGGAGGCTTTTAAGCTCTTTCTTTCGGTCTCTCTTGGTGCAATCACACCAGCCAGTTTGAACTGATCAAAAGCAGCAAGCACTTCAGATTCAATCAGCCAAGTGAGACTGAGACTAACTGATGTAGATCAGACCTGGAAAAACAAGTTTTATAGAGAGAAAATATGCCTGAGCACAAATCAACAGAATCTACTAAGAGAGGGTTACTTCCCTAACTAACATAGCAATTCAAACATATGATTTTGCACCTGCTGGAATTTGTTGTGGTACAAAGTTACTGTAGTGTGTAGTATATCATAGCAATGAGACTGAAGTAATTACAAACAGTAATGAAGAGTGGGACAAAATTCCTCCACAACAATGTGACAGACTGATGAAACAATGCAAGTTATTCTTTCACACACTGCGTGTGCGTTTGGTCACAGTGTGATGGTCAGTGGCCTGGTTCTTACTGTCAAAGACTTAACTTCTTCACCCATTCACACACAAACAGTTTCTTCTGTTCTTTTTCACACATTCATACTCCATTAGAGTACGTTTGTGCATGACCAAGTGCAGAGCTGAGCTGCTGGCTGCCTTCTTTGTTTCTGTTAAACAACCAAGAGAAGAAAAAGGCAGAGAGAAAAGAGAAATCACAAACTAGTGGGAGACTGGCTTCACAGCTGTGCACACATCATGGGTAACTTTGGCTGTGTCCCAATTCAGGGTCTGCACGCTTGAAGTACGCGCACTACGCGCACTACGTACGGTGCCTAATATAAGTACGAGAAGTGCGGAAGTGAGAGGCTTGTGAAATGGGACGGTCTAGCCTTCATTGCGCTGTTCACGTTGCCTAGCAACCATGATACTAACCGCGAGAAACGTTACATACAGCTTTGTGTGACAGAAATGAAGGAGAAAAATGTTTTGTTGGTCATTCATTTTTGTCATGACATCACTTTGATCAGTTGAGTATCTGAGGCTGAGACCACAGGACTGTAAAACATGATTGTTGGGCTTCATTTCTGTACTGAACAGTCATTTAAGATTAATTAGTAAATAACAATTAGCTCATGTTGGTCATGAGACCAAAATCATCTCACTGTGGTAATGTAAATACAATATGGCCAATATTATAGTATTGTCAGATTATTATGATATATATCTATATATATATCTATATATAAATATATATATATATATATATATATATATATATATATATATACATATATATATATACATATATATATATATATGTAGAGGCTTTAAAACCAAGTTAACGCTGAAAGCACAAACATCACTAATGTCACATAACTTTGCCGACATGTGGCCAACAGCAATGTTTTAACGTTCTTCGTTATTAAACATTCGCACATAAATAAGTGACATCATATTCAGTACTTACTTTTGACAGTTCACACTTCGGCCGCTCCCTTCTGCCGTATTTTGCGGCAAAATTCTCCACACCAACCGCCGCGCTCTGAATTGTGGGATATATGGGACCACGAAGCGTGCACCGGACCACGCTTGATATTTGGGGAAATCGACGGCGCATTTGGAGTATGCATTTGAAGTACACTTCGAATTGGGACAGCCGTCGTCGCGTGGCGGTGACGAAATCACACTTAAAATGCGTACTTCAAGCGTGTGGACCCTGAATTGGGACACAGCCTGAGGCTACGTCCACACTAATACGTTTTCGTTTCAAAACGCATCCTTTTCTCCAGTCCACACTAAGACGGCAGCGTTTTGAAAACGCTCTTGTAACCCTGGAGAGTTACTAAGGGTTTTAGTGTGGTATGAGTGATGTTAGTATTTTGAGTTCACTGTTAAGTTTTATTAAGTTAAATAATTTTGTTGAGAATTAATAAAATAGAAGATGTCTATAATGTCCTGATGGTCCTTGAAGTATACAGGGGGAAGTACCGCCTCCTGCCGTTCACTGCGTAGCAGCTACGGATATCAGGAGAGAGGGAGAGGAAGAAAGGTCCGTTTTTTCCAAGTGGAAAGCGTGGTTGTTTTATTCAGTCGGATTGTACGGTGGAAATAAGCTATCTGGAAATTGTTGTTAACCAGAAAGGAGTTTGTAACTGCTTGGATTCTTCTGGGTGAGTTAATTTGTTGTGAACAAGAATATTGTGAGTTTAAGCCACTAACGATGACATGCTAGCGGCTATCGCGGCTATTGCTATTAGCCATGTGGCTGTACATGTGTGATTGTAAGGATTTAACTGTATGTTAGAGTTTGTTAGCTTCCTATGACGATGCATGTAAAGATTGTAAGTTATATGTATGCTGTAGATGTTGATATGTTCCAATATCAATCCTTAATTGTGTTCATTGTGAGGTGAATACAGTTTAAAGAAAATGGGGTTATCCTTCTTTGTAGTTGTGCTACAACGCTTCACCATCGCCATTTTGAAGCTCCAGGGGAGCCCATTTTATTGGTTACTTTGGTAAGAAGTTATCATTGTCTATGTTTTGGAATATTCTGTCGTTCTTTCTGTATACTGGAAAGGTAAAATGCAGATTTGTTAGTATGTATGAACGAAACATAAGAAAGGATTTATGTATAAATGACTAAATATAGATTTTTGAATGTTATTCTGACTGTGTTATACAGGTCAGGTTTTTTTACTTGGGAGTATAGTTCAGTGATGATCCAGTCCAAAGATGGCGAGCCACCCCTCCAGGATCCTTGAGATGATTGCTTTAAGAAGAGAACTAAATTCTTTGGACGAACCGTGAACTGTACAAACTCTACTTAAGTGGTAGGACAGATTTGCACGTCATTCCTCCTTTGCACATCCTGCAAAGAGAATCCTCATTGCTGGACTCACACTTAAGGGTGTCGGCTGACACGAGAGAGAGAGACTGAGTCAAATCCCCCGGGGTTGTGTGTGTTTTGTTTATTATTTTCCATGACTTGGGCCCAATTTTTCCTTTCATGTGCTGTTATTGTTCTCATTGTATGTATGTGAGATTCTTTAATTGTGAATACAAATTGATCAAACCAAGTTCTCAGAGCGTTTCATTAGTCATCCACTCTGCTCCAGTAGTCGAACCTCAGCTATTGGCCCAACACACAGGTAACCATTTAAATCTGTATCCCAAGTGTTGAAAGGGGTGTTACAGAAAATTGGCGAGCCAGCCAGGAGCAGGTGGCAGACTATTGATGCTTTGTTTTCATTTTTTTCTCCTTTTTGGGCAAAGGTTCTTATCTTCAGTCATTATAACAGTAATTTGCCAAATTGGTGACATGGAAGTAGTGACACGTGAGCTGGTAAAAATCCCTAACTCTGTCATGGTTGAAGGGTTAACCTGGACTGAGGTGGACATTGAAGTACAGAGCTATCTAGAGACTCATGGCTCTATTAACCGTGTCCTGCGTATAGATGAACCCAACTCAGAGTTCCATAACAATGCAATTGTTGAGTTCACTTTTGGTACCGCGCTGCAAACGCTTGCTCCTTTGTTGCCATTTAAATACAAAAGCCCCACACGGCCTGATGTGACTTTCCACGTGTGTGCACTTGCTAGTGTCTATACCCCTGTGGTTAGCCATAGTGCTACTGAGAGTTACATGTCTGAGTTGCAAAACATTGCTAAGTTAACAGGGAAGTCATTTCAGCTTCTTTTGCAAGATGAACTAACTAAGTTGAGCTCTACAGTTGCAGCCACAGTAGAAAATGCCCCTGTGGACAGGAGTTATCATGAGGGAAGTCAGGCACCTAATTTCACCTCGGCATCATTACCGCAAGGTGCAATGCAATCTAGAATTGCTCCTGATACCACTATTCAGGGTGCTGCACTACGCTCAGCTCCAGAGATACAAAACCTGACCAAAGAGCAACATCCGAGAATACCACCAGTGACGGTGAGTTCATGCCCAAATCTAAGCCCCAGTGATCTAAACCCCCCTGAGATACAAAAGGTCGTTGTGGAGCATATTGTGCGAAATGAGGAGGCACCGCCACACCATTATGCTGCCTCACGCCTTCGAGTCTTTTCAGGCCGATTGCCGCGGCCAAATAATGAAACGGATTATGAGACCTGGCGCTCTAGTGTGGAACTTCTTTTAACAGACCCAGCATTGTCTGATTTAAGTCGCTCCAGGAAGATTGTTGACAGCTTGTTGCCCCCTGCTTCAGATTTCATTAGGCATCTTGATTCACAAGCTTTACCTTCTGCATATTTGCAGCTTCTTGACTCAGCTTACGGTGCTGTGGAGGATGGAGATGAGCTGTTTGCTAAGTTTATGGGTACTCTGCAGAATGCTGGTGAGAAACCATCAAACTACCTTCACAGACTCCAAGTTGTACTTAACACCGCTACAAGGAGAGGAGGGGCCTCTGCTGATGAGTTTGATAGGCAGTTGTTGAAGCAGTTTTGTAGAGGCTGCTGGGATGACTCCTTAATAGCAGAGCTCCAGCTTGAACAAAAAATTAAAAACCCTCCTTGTTTTGCTGAATTATTGCTCCTGTTGCGTTCTGAGGAAGACAAGCATGCTAACAAGGCAGTACGTATGAAAAAGCACCTTGGTACTTCCAGACAACAGCCAGCCCCACCCAAACAGCATGTTTGGTCCCAACTGCAAACTGCCCGTGTTTGCTCTGAGTCTAAGGCTGTAGCAGAAACCAATCTCCTGAAGAAACAAGTTATTGAGTTACAGGCTCAAATGGCTCAGTTAACCCCCCACAGGAAAAGCAGGGGTAAGAACGCAAACTCAAATGCAAAGGTAACTGTGCAGACCAATCCTGTTCCTGAGCAGCCCTTGGCAGTGCCTGTTCCAGAGCACCAGCCACCTCACAGGCCACGCCCGTGGTACTGCTTTCGGTGTGGAGAGGATGGCCATGTAGCCTTGAGATGCAGTAATGAGGCTAACCCCGTGCTAGTAGCAGCAAAAAGGAAGCAATTTCAAAGAAAACGGCAGGAGTGGGAGACACAGAATGGCTCTGTGGACCCACACCATTTAAACTGACAGCAACTCCTGTTGTGGGACAGACAGGAGTTCAGTCTAACACTAGTCCCTCTACCTCCAAGCAAAAAGGCAAAAGACAGCCAAAAGGTCAGCCATGTGGGCTGCCACAGAGGTTAGTTGGAAGCAAATGCACTGCTGAAGTGTGTGTTGCAGAGAAAAGAGTAAACTGTCTTTTAGACTCTGGATCTCAAGTTACAACGATCCCATTGTCCTTCTATGAAAGCAACCTGAAGGACCAAGAAATTAAATCATTAGATGATTTGTTGGAGGTTGAAGGAGCTAATGGACAGCAAGTTCCATATTTTGGCTATGTGGAAATAGATATCACTTTCCCCAAAGAGTTTGTAGGAGAGGAGATTGAGATTTCTACTTTGGCCCTTGTGGTTCCAAACATGAGAGAAAATGCCCAAGAGCAAATTCTCATTGGCACCAATACACTAGATGTGTTGTACTCAAGTGTTGCTACTCACATGAATGAATTTGGCCTACCTGTCCAGTATGGCTACCGAGCAGTCCTCAAAGCCTTGGAGCTTAGGCACAGACAGCAACCAAATGGCAAGCTGGGCCAAGTAAAACTGTCTGGGGGGAAATCCGAGACGATTCCTGCTGGACGGACTGTTGCTTTAGAAGGGGTAGCCCTTGTTGGGAGCTCCTCTAATGAAAAGTGGGCCTTGGTAGAGCAACCAACAACACCTTCCATGCCTGGTGGCCTACTGGTAGCGAATTGTTTAGTCACATTGCCTAAGAAAAGGGCGAGCACATTGGCAGTGATAGTCAAAAATGAAACCGCCCATGATGTGACGATCACACCAACAACAGTGATCGCTGAACTCAGTGCTGTTCAACAAATAGTAGCACATAAGTCTGACACAAATGTACCTGACTCTGTCAAAGACAAGAACAATTCTAGTCCAGATTTACAGTTTGACTTTGGAGATTCTCCTTTGTCAGCTGACTGGAAGGAAAGAGTAACACAAACATTGAGGTCAATGCTAGAAGTGTTTGCTCACCATGACCTCGACTTTGGTCATGTAGGTCAGGTCAAGCATCACATCAGACTTCACGACCAGACACCTTTTAAGCAGAGAGCCCGGCCAATACACCCACAGGATGTTGATGCCGTGAGAAAACATTTAAGGGAGCTGTTGGATGCAGGCGTGATTCGCGAATCGGAGTCTCCTTTTGCGTCCCCTATTGTGGTGGTCCGGAAGCGTGATGACTCCATCCGTCTCTGCATCGATTACCGCAAATTGAACTCACAGACAATCAAGGACGCCTATGCCCTTCCCAATCTTGAAGAGGCTTTTTCAGCTCTCACAGGCTCAAAGTGGTTTTCGGTTTTAGACTTGAAATCCGGCTACTACCAAATTGAAATGGAGGAGGCCGATAAGGAGAAGACAGCATTCGTGTGTCCCTTGGGATTTTATGAATTTAATAGAATGCCGCAAGGAGTCACAAATGCCCCCAGCACCTTCCAGCGCTGCATGGAGCGTTGCATGGGTGATCTGAACCTGAAAGAGGTGTTAGTTTTTATTGATGACCTTATCATTTTTTCAGACACAGTTGAAGAGCATGAGAGGCGCCTTCTGCATGTTCTGAATTGCCTGAAGGAATATGGTCTCAAACTTTCACCAGAGAAGTGTAAGTTCTTTCAGTCTTCTGTCCGATATCTAGGCCATATTGTTTCTCAGAACGGAGTTGAGACTGATCCAGAGAAAACTAGTGCCCTGAAAACCTGGCCAAAGCCATCTAACCTAAAAGAACTGAGGTCCTTCCTTGGGTTCAGCGGTTACTATCGCAGGTTTATTCAGGATTTCTCCAGAATTGTGAAGCCGCTGAATGAGCTAACAGCCGGATATCCTCCAACCTGCAAGAACAAGGAAAGAAAGGCTAATGTCAAGTACCGCAATCCTAAAGAACCATTTGGTGAGCGCTGGGCTGCTTCTTGTCAACAGGCTTTTGACACCATAATCGAGAGGCTCACTTCAACACCTGTCCTGGGTTTTGCTAATCCTAAACTTCCCTACCTGCTCCACACAGATGCGAGTACGACTGGGTTAGGTGCAGCCTTGTACCAAGAGCAAGATGGTGAGCTTAAGGCTATAGCATTTGCAAGCAGAGGGTTGTCTAGAAGTGAAGCTAAGTATCCAGCACATAAGTTGGAGTTCCTAGCCCTTAAGTGGGCTGTCACAGAAAAGTTTAGTGACTACCTTTATGGGGCTAGTTTTACTGTGGTCACTGATAGCAACCCCCTTACATACATTCTAACCTCTGCCAAGCTTGATGCAACTAGTTATAGATGGCTGTCTGCGCTCTCCACCTACTCATTCAAGCTGCAGTATAGGGCTGGAAAACAGAATGTGGACGCAGATGCATTATCACGAAGGCCACATGGTGGACTCATAGATGATCATATCTCAGTGAAGGAGAAGGAGAGGATCTGTAAGTTCACTGCCAACCACCTCTCAGAAACGGAAACCTCAGAGGTCATTCAGCCAGAGGTGATCAAAGCTATCTGTGAGCGGCATGACATCTATTTTGCTGGTGAAGGTTCTGAGTGCTCTGATCACTCAGTTGCTTTGGTTGAGTCCCTAGCACTCAGTCCTGAAGCCCTGCCACCTTGCTTCCAAGGGAATGACAGTCATGGGCTGCCAGTTATCCCCTTTTTCTCATTTGCTAAAATCTCAGAGAAACAGCAAGCAGACGCAAGCATCAGTAAAATAATTACTCAGTTGGAAAGTGGTGAGACACCTCCACCTCAAGTGAGAAAGGAGCTCCCTGAGTATGGACTCTTGTTGAGAGAATGGAATCGGCTGGAGCTCAAGAATGGAGTCTTGTTTCGCAAGAGACAGGGAGTGATGGGAGTGACTCATCAACTTGTCTTACCAAGAGAACTGAGAGATATGGTACTTGAAAGTCTACACGACGACATGGGCCATCTTGGTGTTGAACGCACCCTTGATCTAGTGAGAGCTAGATTTTATTGGCCTAAAATGTCCTCAGTGGTTGAAGAAAAGATTAAGACTTGTGATCGCTGCGTAAAAAGAAAAACGCCACCAGAGAGAGCAGCCCCAATGGTTTCAATAGCGACCACCAGACCATTGGAATTAGTCTGCATGGACTTTCTGAGTGTGGAACCAGATCAAAGTAATACCAAGGACATATTAGTAATAACGGATCATTTTACTAAGTATGCCCTCGCAATACCAACGCCAAACCAAAAGGCGACTACCGTGGCTAAGTGTCTGTGGGAACATTTTATATCACATTATGGGTTCCCTGAAAAACTCCATAGTGATCAGGGCCCCGATTTTGAGTCCCGTACCATTAAGGAGCTGTGTGAAATGGCAGGAATCCGGAAGACACGGACAACCCCGTACCATCCAAGGGGTAACCCTGTGGAGCGTTTTAACAGAACGCTGCTGCAGATGCTGGGCACTCTAAATAATAAGGACAAGTCCCGTTGGAGAGACTATGTTAAGCCTCTTGTGCATGCATACAACTGCACAAAGCATGAAGCCACAGGGTTTGCACCTTATGAGCTTATGTTCGGGAGACAGCCAAGACTCCCTGTGGACTTAGCTTTCGGGCTTCCTGTTGATCCTCTGCCATTGTCTCATTCACAGTATGTGCAAGGCCTGAAGAACCGCCTGAAAGAGAGTTATGAGCTTTCGAGCAGAAATGCTAAGAAATCTGCAGAGCGTAGCAAAACTAGGTTCGACCAGAGAGTTACAGGGTCTAGCCTTGAACCAGGGGATCGAGTGCTAGTTCGAAATGTGAGACTGAGGGGAAAGCACAAGCTAGCAGACAAATGGGAGGCAGATGTGTATGTAGTTGTGTCACATGCTAATGACCTTCCCGTGTATACAGTGCGTCCTGAGGCTGGAAATGGTCCTTTGCGCACTTTACACAGGGACCTCCTGTTGCCCTGTGGGTTTCTGCCCGTGAGTGCTCCTGAAACCCCAGTACCGCCAACAGTGCGAAGGCCAAGAACCCGTCAAAACCCAGGTTACGTAAACGAATGCTTTGATGATCTCATGTCAGACGATGAAGAAGTGTATCCTTCAAGGGTTGTACTTTTGGATCCAGCTGCCTCCACCCTAATGCCCAAGGTTGACCACGTGTCATCCGACATTCCACCAGAGCAGCGCGTTACTGACAGCGTGATCCCTCTTAGCAGAGCAGTTGTTCCCGGAGCAGTTTCAGATGAAATTGAGGTGGAAATTCCCATAGAAGCAGGGGAGGAACCCCCAGCCACAAGCTCACCTCAGGTCAACTTTCTTGACCTTGAAGAGCCAGGAAGAACGGGAGGTGATGAAAGTGGATCTTCTGGGAAGGATAGTGAGATTTCAGTGCCCCTCATTTCACCTGTTGGGGAATCTCAGCTGCTTGACATTGAAGGTACACAAGATGTTCCTGAAACTGATGACATAGCTAATTTAACCCACATAAAAGAGCCATCAGAGGGGTTAGATGAGGCCGTCAGATGTTCAAACAGGCAGCGAAGTCGACCAAAGAGACTCCATTATGCTGAACTTGGAAACCCTTTAATAGAGGTGGTTCAGTCACTTTTTCATGGTCTGGGTGCTGCTATAATAAGGTCAATGGATGCTGCAGAACCGTTATGGTACGATCAAACCACCATCCCTCCTGTCGACACAGTAACAACACAGCCGCAGAGAAGGTGCACGGGGACGTGCCACCCTTCAGTGGGGGAGGGTGTAACCCTGGAGAGTTACTAAGGGTTTTAGTGTGGTATGAGTGATGTTAGTATTTTGAGTTCACTGTTAAGTTTTATTAAGTTAAATAATTTTGTTGAGAATTAATAAAATAGAAGATGTCTATAATGTCCTGATGGTCCTTGAAGTATACAGGGGGAAGTACCGCCTCCTGCCGTTCACTGCGTAGCAGCTACGGATATCAGGAGAGAGGGAGAGGAAGAAAGGTCCGTTTTTTCCAAGTGGAAAGCGTGGTTGTTTTATTCAGTCGGATTGTACGGTGGAAATAAACTATCTGGAAATTGTTGTTAACCAGAAAGGAGTTTGTAACTGCTTGGATTCTTCTGGGTGAGTTAATTTGTTGTGAACAAGAATATTGTGAGTTTAAGCCACTAACGATGACATGCTAGCGGCTATCGCGGCTATTGCTATTAGCCATGTGGCTGTACATGTGTGATTGTAAGGATTTAACTGTATGTTAGAGTTTGTTAGCTTCCTATGACGATGCATGTAAAGATTGTAAGTTATATGTATGCTGTAGATGTTGATATGTTCCAATATCAATCCTTAATTGTGTTCATTGTGAGGTGAATACAGTTTAAAGAAAATGGGGTTATCCTTCTTTGTAGTTGTGCTACAACGCTTCACCATCGCCATTTTGAAGCTCCAGGGGAGCCCATTTTATTGGTTACTTTGGTAAGAAGTTATCATTGTCTATGTTTTGGAATATTCTGTCGTTCTTTCTGTATACTGGAAAGGTAAAATGCAGATTTGTTAGTATGTATGAACGAAACATAAGAAAGGATATATGTATAAATGACTAAATATAGATTTTTGAATGTTATTCTGACTGTGTTATACAGGTCAGGTTTTTTTACTTGGGAGTATAGTTCAGTGATGATCCAGTCCAAAGATGGCGAGCCACCCCTCCAGGATCCTTGAGATGATTGCTTTAAGAAGAGAACTAAATTCTTTGGACGAACCGTGAACTGTACAAACTCTACTTAAGTGGTAGGACAGATTTGCACGTCATTCCTCCTTTGCACATCCTGCAAAGAGAATCCTCATTGCTGGACTCACACTTAAGGGTGTCGGCTGACACGAGAGAGAGAGACTGAGTCAAATCCCCCGGGGTTGTGTGTGTTTTGTTTATTATTTTCCATGACTTGGGCCCAATTTTTCCTTTCATGTGCTGTTATTGTTCTCATTGTATGTATGTGAGATTCTTTAATTGTGAATACAAATTGATCAAACCAAGTTCTCAGAGCGTTTCATTAGTCATCCACTCTGCTCCAGTAGTCGAACCTCAGCTATTGGCCCAACACACAGGTAACCATTTAAATCTGTATCCCAAGTGTTGAAAGGGGTGTTACACTCTCCAAAGTGGATACATTTGAAAACGCTGTTTTCGCGACACAGTGTGGACAGCGAACCCGGAGCCTTTTCAAAAACGATGACGCATTGTAGTCATGTGATGCAGTCATGTGACCAATTAAACTAAGATAGCGGAGGGCGTTATGCAGCAGTTGTTTTGTTTGACAGCCCTGTTAAAGATTAATATTAAAACACATTAAACACACTGTGTATTTCGTTATAGGGTAACTCTGATTTCTCTGAACCAGTGATGGGAATAAGGGCGTTACTTTTTTCAGAGTTGGGGAATGGAATAGGGAATGCATAATCATGATTAAGAAACTGACCTCCCAGCCCGTTGTTCCTTCAGTGGGCTGGTTTCAGTCATTATGCAAATGTCCTGTTTGTAAGGTTGGAAACCTGCAGTCGGCTGAGACTGAAGACGTCACCTGGATGATGACGAAACGTTTCTCCCACTGAAATCGTCCAGATGAACAGAATCAACTTTTGGAGAGAAAGCCAAAAACACATCCACTTATGCCTATAAATTTAACAAGACAGAAAGGTTTTGGTCTGAGATGCTGAGGCAAAGAGAAAGGAAAAGCAGCTTCCTATGTATGCTACTACATTTAACCCCACCTGACCCTGAGACTTACTGCTGCATCAATTAAACCAATTGCTTTTCTCAGTTCTTCTTGCACTCATATATTCCATTAACATTTAGTCAGATTGAAAGCATGATGATTTAGGCTCAGAGTTGTAAAGTGTGCCACGTTCAAAAGAAAGGATAACACAAAACAGCATGAAGGGCTAAATGCAGCTGAGCTTTTGTTTGGCCTCTGTCAGTGGGTAGCAGTGCTTAGCAGACACTATATCACAAAATGAAATGCACACTTACCCTAGGCATCCTGACTTATTTGCACTTTTAAGTATGTTAGAAATAGACACATATACACATAAAAATGAAATAGTAATATATGTGTTACTTTGATAACCATTTGAATTACAGGACAGTTTGACCAAGTCTGTTTTCAGAGTTTTCAGTGAAAAACCCGTCAGTGCGAGCATGTCCTTTGATTTCAATTTCAGCCAGGTGCCATCCACGTACCTGAACCAATGACTCGCTGGTGTTTCAAGATGAGATAACAAAGCTAGCATCTGCTAGAAAGCTAAACGCCAAAGCCAGTAGACCTGCTATACCATCACTTTTTCTGTCTATTGTTCATAATCTGGATAATAAAATAGATCTCATGCTTACACAGTCTCAACTGCAGTAGAACTGTTGTGTTATTGTGCTGACAGAGACTAGCTCAACAACAACGACACACTCAGGTGGACTTTCTTCTGCTAAGATGAGAACCAGAAAACACGAGGAGGGGGACTCTGCATCCGTGTGAGCGAAGGCTGGTGCTGGTTTGGCTGGCTGCTGTTTACGTCCCCCTGCATGCTAATGTTGCCTTAAAGGAGCTACATGACACCATCAGCTCGGAGGCTCTGTATGCAATTGCCAGAAACCATTGTTCATCTGCAAGACACACTCCCCATGTTCCATCAGTACGTAACCGTTGGGGTGACAGCGTAGCTGAAAGAGTGTCCACAAACTGACAAGTGACATACCTTGGCTCCTCTGATCACAACAATGCCTGATAGTGGGCATAAAGAGAGCTCTTCGAATGACCCTCGGAGCATGTGGAGGAGCATTAAATACAATGACCTTTGGACCCATTACTACCTGATGCGACAGACATCCAACACAATCTCTACCTGCCACTAGGCAACTACTTGTAAACTAGGACCAGAGAACTGTTTTATGTAAATCTAATACGTTCATTTTACTGATATCCTAATGACCACAAAGAAGCAAAGGTAATGTTTCTGGACATGTCAGCAACTTTGTTTATTTGCTGTGTACCCTGATAAAAGCTTTAACACAAAAAAACTATTGCAATAAAAATGTCATAAGCACATCCTCATAGTACTGGAAAGCCTGAATATGGCCACGAATTATCTATTTAATGTTAGCATTGTGTAATAACTGCATAGATTTTGGTACAAGAAGAATTAATTTAGGAGAGATTTGCTCTTAATGAACGGGATCTGTTTTTACATCCAGTTGATATTAGTAGAAACAACTACAGTCACTAACAAAGTTAAGTCAAAGCTCTCTGATATTCATTCAGTGCAGAGGGAAGTAGTCGCCCATCCTTTCGCTCCTTCTCATCCTGAATGCATAAATCATCTGTTGGTGTCAAACCTTTGGCTCGATCTCATGACACGCTGGCCTCGCCTCCTCTTTTCACCGATGAAGTGTGTAATGATGAAGGTTGCTTCCTGCATGATTCATTATTTTATCCACATCGCATCACTAAGTTCTCTCAGCAGTTCATTTGTAGCAGTCTTGCAGTGTGCTGGGAACACTGGGACACTAACTCTGCTGGGTGTCACAACACTCATTTGCCCCTAATGCACCCATATGCCACGCTTAATGCATGCTTTTTGTAAAAAGGAATTGTAATATGTACATGTGTATGTGTGTTTTGTATGTATTTTGTGATATGCTCTAATAGCACATATCACCAAAATATGTGACGCACATTCATGCAGCCATGATGACAAAGAGAGAGGGAGTCACTCTCAGTGTTGGTCAAGTTACTTGAAAAAACTAATTACTGATTACTTCCCCAAAAAAGTAATCCCGTTACTTTACTGATTACTTATTTTCAAAAGTAATTAATTACTTAGTTACTTAGTTACTTTTTAAAAACACGATCTACAACCTGAATAGGTGATAAAGTGATAGATCTTTCAGCCCAATTCTACTTTCTGCATAATCCTTCATACAAAATGTAATCAAATGGAAAAGTCTCTTTTTAAAACTTGTTTTATTAGTTTTAATCTTTTAACTTTATGCATCAAGCAAAAATGTAATTATATGCAACATTCTCTGACTGGAAGAAATTAGTTTAACATTTAAACCTATTTTCTGCACATTCCAGCACATAAAATATTTTTTTTTGTGTTTACACTCAGTCTTTCAAATAGATGCAAGTAAAACACAGCAGAAAATAAATAAAGTCAAAGACTAGCGGTCCTGTTGCTCTATTTTCACCTGTAAAGCAGGAGTGGGGCAGGCGGAGGTTTACCCTGGTGCAGGTGTGCTGCAGCGGTCAGTGGAAGAATCCGCGAGTTTCTCTGTGAGTTTCCCATTACGTCGTAGCTACTCGGTGCTTGCTCGGAAGTTTAGGGGGTTTTTTCGCTGTAAAAAGAAGTTTTCTTCCCACGCACAACGGACACTAATGTTTTTGTCACTTTTTATGGAATCAAACTCAAAGTAAGGTCAGTACTTCCACGCTTTAAACGCTGCACGCTCATACTCTCTCCCACACTCGATATATGATCCATTGTTGATCTGCACACAGCTGTTGTCACGAACGTCGCACTCGCTTACGTCACTGTCATGAGACATTCTCGCAAAAAAATCACGGTTTTAGTAACGCAGTAACGCAGCGTTCCTACGGGAAAGTAACGGTAATCTAATTACCGTTTTTGCAATAGTAATCCCTTACTTTACTCGTTACTTGAAAAAAGTAATCGTATTACATCTCTGGTCACTCTTAATGATTAGGTCAATAGAAGACATGCTGTTTACATATAAGGCAATATTTCAAGTTAATGCAGAATATTCTTGGTTATTCTCCCCAAAGCAGCGGCTTTCTGGGAGTGGCTAACGTTCATTTTAAAGCAATCTTGCTTTATAACATTAACAATCAGCTTTGTGTGTTTCATTCTAGCTCCATCATGTTCCCAGTCCAGTCCACAGATTAGGCCGCGCGTTTTTTGGATGTTACTCGATGATTACATCAGCTGTGCTCACAGCCATAGACTGGCTGACTAACAGTCCAGTTTAAACATTGTACTGGAAACCTCCCAATTTAGGTTTTTTAACTTGTGATTCACAAGACAGACAACAAAAGCGCACGAGTGAGTGAAAATGGAAGTAATCAAGTCAAAGCAAAAACACTTCTGTGGCTGCTCGTTCATTTAATTGTGCTGCCGCCACAGTTAACGAGATGTTAACGGCCCACTGTGAGTGGGCACAGAGCTACTACCGACGTCTGTGGACCAGTAACTGATCATTTAATGGACTGAGAGCATTCGGAACATAATCTTTTGTTGATTACTGAATCACCTTTGTCATTGACAGCGTAGTTTTCAGTGGTAAACACAGGCTTGACTGGCTGTAACATTTCCGAGTTGCACTGAACTTGACCGACCTTCATATAAGAAGCAGAAATGAGTTCAGAGATCTCTGGTGTTTACAATCAGCCATGTCTGTAACAGCAGAAAACATCCTTCTACTTCTTTCTACTCGCATTTTTTAAAAGATTTTTTATTGTAACTTTTTATTTATTTATTGTTTTAATTTAATTTTTCTGGATAACTGTCCTTTAAAAGATGCAAAAGATATTTTAAAATATTCTTTTAAAAATACATTTAGGTTAAACGCTCGACTCTCTCTATATCAAATGTTCTTTTGTCGTTTACCTGTATTCTTATTGTACTGTGTTGAGTCTTACCATGTACAGTTGTGTGTGTACCTACAATATAAAAGGAGTCTTTAGTCTAATGATCATTCATAAACTCTTTGCCCATTAACAGCAAGTAAGATGAGTTACAGCAACTTCAGTTTGAAAAATTACTCGAAACTTTGTCAGATTTCACATTTTATTTATGTGTAGCTGTGACGTGTCACATGAAATGCAACATAACAGGTTATATTTAGAGCTGGACCCGCATATTGTTATCAGTTAATTTACGATATTTATTTAGCACCAAATCACAACAAGCGAGTCCCAGTATATCTCGCTATGGAAGGTATTGTTAATGAATTGTTTATTGTATGTATTCCATTAATGATATATTCTCTGTTAGTCACTATATAAATATTTCTCATACTTTTTAACCTGCTGATTTCTGAGTGCTGCATTTTCATTCCTCACTTTGTGACAGACGACAAATGCATCCAAGGATTTATGGCATGCAGACTGGGATCAAACCACCAACCTTCCAAGTTGCTGCTACCACCAAGACCTGCACCTGCAGCAGCTCCACCGAGGCTCACACCCTGGGCTTCCATCCATGCCTGTCACAAAGGCCCTCCTACTTGTTGTGGCAGCCAATGGCGCTCTTAATGCCAGCGACGGTCTGCTATGGACCTGAAGCTCCATTTTAATGGTCCCTCTGTCTGTGTCAACCAACACTGTTTCTGGGGTTTGATAGCTCACACACACACACACACACACACACACACACACACACACACACACACACACACACACACACACACACACACTATTCTGGTACAGGAATAACATCCAGACTCACCACAGACATGATCTTTGCAAGTTCCTTCTATTTTTCTGCCTTTAAGTATTTTTTCATGTTGTTATATTATCACAGTGGAGTCCTTGTTCAATTGTAAATGAATAATTTCTCTTTTACTAGATAATGAGAGAGCGATGTGTTTGTTTCAGTGTGTGCAGCTATTTCATTGTGTTTCACCATGAGCCGATGTTACAGCAGCTGTTAAATAAAGAGTTTAAAGGTTGTTACAACATCAGGTGCGGCTTCTCACTCCCACTGCTCTCAGCTGAAGGCCAACAGCTCAGAACAACTGAAATAAAACACAAGCTGTATTTGCCAAAACAACAAACACACAACGTCTCCTTTGCTTTTCTAACAAAAAACAAAACTAAGGGTACATGGATAGGTTCTTATAGAGCGCTTTTCCACTCTTTATTAGGCAGTCGACAATCCTCTGATCTAAGCTGCTAACCAGCAACAAAGAGAAAAAGGCTTTCAAAGGCTTCTCACTGCTACTCAGCTCCTGCAATATTCAGAACAGTGGACAAAAAGTCTATTTGCAAAACACTTTCATCCAACAAAAGAAAGATTCCTTAACTCACAGCGCTGCAGGATTTTCACACGGACACTCAAAAGTGACAACAGCTGTGTGGCTCTGTGATACAGAGGTAAAGAGCTGGCCATCCAATTATCCAATCCACGCTGAGGAATTCATTCAAAGCCACCTCTCAACAAACGAGACGCAGGAGGTGAGAAGGATGCACACCCCCACACACACACACCTAAACATCACATTTCTCCAATAAAAGAAATGTTTGATTCATGACATCATAGAGCAACACACATGACATTTTTACATAATAAGGAAAATACAAAATGTCCTTTTAGAGACGACAGCGTTCAGTCCAGCGTGTGCTTTAACAACACTTCAGCACCTTTGCAAGGCTAAAGACGACATGAAATGCTAATTTACATCATGGAGCCCTGCACTCAAAACTGTCATCGACTCTGTCTGTGAAGCTGGATTCAAGAAAAAGTGCTTAAAAATAAGGTTTTAAAAACAATTAGTGCCATCTTCTGTCAGTATGGAACGTGACATCATGTGGTTGGTTGGTTGCGGCTGATAGCCTGTTTGAGTCAGTGACAGGTGACAGGTTGCTCACCGGACCAACAAGCTGCAGAAACCGAGTTTCCTACAGCGTCTCAGTTGGGTTCAGGACAGGACTTTGACTTGGTCACTCCGAAGTCTTCATGTTGTGTTTTTAAAGCATCAGAGGTGGACGTGCTGGTGTGGTTTGGATCACTATCCTGCTGGAGAACCCAAATGTTTCAGGTCACGAATAGAAAGCCAGACAGGATGTTTGGTAGAATTCATTTCCCCAGCAAGTCTTTCAGGTCCTGAGGCAGCAACACAGCCCAGACCGTCACACTGCTACCACCATGTTTACTGTTGGTATGATGTTCCTGCTTTGTCTCATCAGCCCACAGAGTATTTTCCTAAATGTTTTGGGGATCATCGAGACGTATTCTTGCAAAACGGAGTCACTTTTGCTCAGCAGTGGTTTTCCTCTTTGAACTCTGCTACAGAGGCCATTTTTGCCCAGTCTTTTTCTCTTTGCTGAAGTCTCCCAGCTTCATGGATTCTCAACACTGAGAGATCTCAGTTACTTTGTTTCTCATTTGTTCCTGAATGTCTTTCGATCGCAGCATTATGCACGGCGTTGGAGGATCTTTGGTCTACTCCACTTTGTCAGGCAGGTTGTATTTAAGTGGTTTCTTGATTGAGACCACATGAGGGAGTAATCAGGTTAGAGAAACTGAACTCAGCTTTCCAACGATGACAAACATCACAGTTAATTTGTGTTATAACAGGGAGAATCGCTTTTGCCACAGGGCCATATTTTCCCCTTAATAACAAACACCCTCATTTAGAAACTGCATCTTGTGCTTGCTCGTGTTTTCTTTGTGTTATGTTTACATTTTTTATTTATTATTATTATTTTATTTTATTTGTTTACATTTTTTGATCTGAAAAATGTAAACAAAAAGTTTTTTCTTTCTTTTTTCACTGGATTCTATATTTATTTACATTTTATATTTACATTTATTTACTTTTTCTGTAAATACTGTTCATAGTGCTGCAGAAACTGTGCACCTCTCCCTTCTACGTGTTTGCACTGAGTAAAGGGCAAACACTCACAACACTTTAGCTGTTAATTACAAAAACCACACATACTATAAACCAGGGGTCACCAACCTTTCTGAAAGTGAGAGCTTCTTCTTGGGTACTGATTAATGTGAAGGGCTACCAGTTTGACACACACTTCTCAAATAACAAATTTCCTCAATTTAACTTAATTATGTGTTATCATTAATAATTAATGATATTCATCTGTGTAAAGACACTAATTATGTTAATTATTTTTCACCATAATTATAAAGAATGCAAGTAGGAAACAAGGAAACAGATAAATATCAATATGCAACGCTTTATTTCTATAAATCTCTGCAAGTATTTACATTTTGAAGTGATCACTTCTACAACATGTTCACTTACCACTAACAAATTTTAACAAACAAGCACTGTTACATACATTATTTTTGTATGTATGTAACATACAAAAATCAACTTTCAAATTTTACAGAACTTTTCACCAAATCTGCAGCATTTTAAAGCAAATTGTCACATGTTACACTTAACAAACACATTTGTTTTTCAATAATTAAATTCAACTTGGACATGACACTGTAATGTTGCCACTGAGAACATCTAATATGGCTTTCTTAGTGGGAAACCTGGCATTGCATGCTGTTCACCAGTGTGTTGCAATCTGGGGTATAACTTGACACTGCAGCTCTGAGTGAGTCTTGCAGATGTGCATCAGAGAGGCGTGTTCTGTGTTTGTTCTTGATGAAGTTCATGTCAGAAAAGGCTGATTCACAAAGACAGGTTGAACCATACAGGCTGGCAACCTTCATAGATGCTGTGCATACTCCACTGTACTTTTCTGTGTCAACGAGGCACCCAAACTTTGGTGCACCCTGACAGGCTTTGAGGTGGACGTCATTTTGCAATGTTACAGTTTCGATTTCCACCTGTCCAGCATCCAAGCTGAACATTGAACTTAGTTGCTCAGCAATGCATGTTGTGTCCACATTCATGAAAGGATTGGAAACGAATGAGACACATGGCTCAAGCTGATCAAGGTCACAAAACCTGTTCTCAAACTCTTGACCAAGTCGGTTTATGACTTGAGAGTACTTTTCTGTAACTTTGTCAAAAGTCTCAGAGGCAGAAGCATTGTCTTTCAGCACCATCTGCACAGAGGGAAAGTGCAGCACCTTTTTTCTCTGTACATGCACAGAGAAGATGCTCATCTGGGCTTTAAATCCATTTAAAGCACTTATCATGTCAGCGACAGTCTTACCTTTGCCTTGCAGCTCACAGTTCAAATGGTTCAGTTTCCCAGTAATGTCTGTTAAAAACGCAAGGTCAAGTGTCCACTCAGTGTCCTCCAGCAGAGATGTGTCTTCCCCTTTGGATTGCATGAACTCCTTGATTTCACCCAAAAGTGACAAAAAATGAAGCAAAATCCGTCCCCTGCTGAGCCACCGGATTTCCGTATGTAGTAGCAGGTCACCACAGTCAGCTGACAGCTCCTTCAACAGCACCTTGAATGCTCTGTGCTGTTTAGCTCTGGAGCGGATGCTGTTTATGATCTTCACGACGGGAGTCATGACGTGCTCGATCACCTTTGCGCATAACGCCTGCTGGTGAATGATGCAGTGGTAATGCATGAAGTTTGGGAACTCTGTGTCACCTTTACGGTGAGCGATGAATCCTGTAAGTCGGCCGATCATAGCAGGAGCCCCGTCGGTAGTCACTGATACCAGCTTTTCCAACGGTACCTTCTTCTTCGCGATAAAACTCCTAGATGTCAACTCCCTTCGTAGTTGTCTTTAGCGGCAGTAGTGTCAGAAGTTCTTCTTTTGTGGAGAAACCATCAAATACCATCCGGATAAAGACCATCAGCTGTGCTGTACCGCTGCTGTCCACGGACTCGTCACACTGGATGCTAAACCACCTGCACTTTGCCGGATCCTGATCCAACTGATCGGCCAAGTTCCCGGACATAGCCGACACTCTTCCAACAATTGTAGTTGCCCCCAGCTGGACATCGGAGAGAGTGGAGATTACATCGTTTCCATATTTCTCGTCTTTAAGCACAGTTTTTGCAATTATCATCATTGCTTCTTTGAAAACCTCCCCGTCTAAAAATGCCTTCTTTTTCTTAGTCATGAAATGTGTAGCTCTAAATGAGGCTTTGGTTGCTTTTTGGGAGTTTTTCAGCAGTCTCGTGAAAAAAAGACTGCTGTTTGCTCAAACCTGCCTTTAACTCGCGGGCCTTTTCCGCTCGCACTGTGCTGCCCTTTGGGTAGTTAGCATGGTAGCTTGCGTGACACGTTCGGAAATGTCTCTCCACGTTGTGCCGCTTTGCCACAGTTGCGACACACACATGAATCTTTCACAGTGGTAAATTCTTCCTCCCATTCACTGTGAAAATGATGTTTTCTTTCTTTTTTCCGCCATGTTTTCCTCATCTCCTCACCTTTGCTGGTCTTCACGGCAACTGTTTCCGTGGAGACCAGCTAGCACTGATCTAATTTAATAATAAACATTTTTTATATATTATCTCTAACAAATTGACACCAATGCAATTGTGATTAAAAAAAAATACCAAGAAAAAATTAAAATAGATGCAGCTTACTGGTAAGTTGTTATGGTGAGCTATTTTTAGAACAGGCCCGCGGGCGACTCATGTGGTCCTTGCGGGCGGCCTAGTGCCCACGGGCACCGTGTTGGTGACCCCTGCTATAAACAGTACATTGCACCTGATGGTGACCTGTGCCTGTGCAGACTTTATTCTTTTGTACTAGAATCTCAAAAAAGGCTCGTTACTTTGGTCGAGGAACATTTGACATCAAACTGATTTGAGCCAAAATGGTTTGATCAGCAACACATAAAAAACAAGTTGAACTGGTGATATAATATAATGATTATGACAAGTAAGGCTCAACAAAGTAAAGACAAACAATAGTTCAATGTGTCACCACTGTGACGAATAAGCACCACGTGCATGAGAGTTACCAAACAGAACAAATACCAGCAGCTCCAGTTAGAGTCTGCATCCTGTTTCTAAAGTCCGTGCAGCAGACACATCATCACGGATCAGGTCTTTATGTTGGAGCTGGAGATCAGCCATGGCTTCTAACGTTCTGCTGTTTCATGTTTCTGGGATCGCTGTAGTCATGAGAAATCATTTGCTTTTTAACCACAAATACAAAAATGTTTGAAGCACCTTACTCTAGCTAAACGGTGATGGAGGAACAACAAGCAGGTCACAATTTCCTGCTTTGGATTCACAAACAAGGAAAGCAAATTATAACATTTCCCAGCCTCTACTTTGATGCTCAGTCTGCTTTTTACTCCTTTAGTTTAAAGCTTCTTCAGATATATCCTGGTGGCATTGTGTGCTGCAGGGCTTGTTGGAAGCTGTCCACTCTAGCAGGAGGAATTGGCACTTGCCTGCTTTCCAAACTCCAAGCTCTCTGTGTTTTCATCAATCTGTCTCTCTGTCAGTACATCTCTGGGGAAATCGAGGCTCTTTGCTGACATACCTCTCTCTCTTTCTCACACACACACACACACACACACACATGCACACACTTTCACCATCTTTTGCGATATCACTCTTGTTCTTTCCTCTCCTCCATCTATCACCCTCCTTTCTTCTCTTTGTCTCAGGGGTATTTGAGGCCAGAGCAGCTGCTGTCGCGTCAGGAGTCATCCACTGTGACAGGATGACGAGCAGCACGCAGGCTCAGACCTGCTGGACCAGTCCACAGGCTGCTAGCTACGACGCGCACACACACATGCAGTGGTATAGGGAAACAAACGTAGTGATTATGCCTTTTTTATTCTGTCTGCAACCATCAAGTTTATTCTGCTCCACGATAAATAATAAATGCAAAGCTCTTCTTTCTGCCTCGGTGTCTTTGTTTCTCGGTGCTTTTTATCTCTTTTCTGTTAGAACTAATAGAATAATATTATTTTGGCCTTTTGGTTTAGGTTTTTAGAAACTGTGTTGGGCCTCATATATTTGCATGTTTTCTCTTTCTAAGAATGACATGTTGAGGCCGATCTCATCTTTGAGGAAAAATCTCGTGACTGGTTGTTAATGAAAACCAGTATCAACTTGCAAGCAAAGTCAGCAGAGTAAGACGTCAGCGCACATGCAGACAGCAAGTGGAGCACATGCTTGGCTTACAGACTTGTGATCTGGTGCTAGAGATATTAGAGATGCTAAACATCGGACAGTTGCTGTGATTTGGTGTTATATGAATGAAAAGGAATTGAATTGAACTGAATTAGTGGATCAAGGTCTTCTTCCTCTTTTGTTGTTTGTAGCTGGGGACTCATCTGATGTTGGTTGGTCCTGTCTAAGTAACGATATATTTCCTGCACACATTTCAGCTCCATTAGTGGAGCTTATTTGCTGCCCTTAGTCAACAGAAGCATTCAGACAGATTGTGGCATTTAAAGGCACTGGCACTTTGTCCATCTCTTTATGACTTAGCACCTCCTGATTGCTGCTTTGTCATTTAACTGAAATCATCTTGATTTCTTGCACATAACAGTGTGTCCACTGTGCTCAGACATTCACACCATGAATGTGCAGACAAACAGTCTCCAGCAGCTGTGTGACGTTCTCATGTAAATATGGACCAAACTCTTTCCTTTCTGGATGGTGGTTATGTTTTGCGCCTGTTCATCTTCATGTCTATAGCAGGAGCTTCCACGTGATGCTGTGGCAGGTTAGTGAATGCCTAACAGCCTTCAGTCAGGCATTCTCGGGGTGTCTTATCTATTAGCAGCTGGTTCACTTGTGCTACCAGATGCTCATGGAGCGCTGTTAGCTTCTTTAGCTAGTAGCTTTGAATCATGTCAGGGCCTGGTGCTGCCCAACTCTTCGTGCTTGGATGTCTGCCACTGTGATGGTTACTGGAGCCTGCTCAGGGACATTGCTATGGCAGCTCCACTAACCACGAAGCATTGTTCTTATGTGTTGCTTCTCCCATATACTTTTCCAGAATTGCTCTGTCTCCAGCCTTGGTGAGGCTGTTCCCATATTGTTCTCTTGCCACTGAGAATTTGTCTTAGATGGTTCAGGATTCTCCTGGCGTTTATAAGCTTGGCAGTTTCTAAGGCCTTAGGTATGAACAACTTGTTGTTCTTGTAAAAAATCCCACATCTTCTACTAACTGCATACATTTTGGAAAGTAACAGCATAAAAAAGCAGTGCAATAAAATCAGGAATGTGCAAATGAGATTTGTTCCAAATGTAGTTTCTTACTGCATTTGTTCATGAGGCTTTCTCGTAGTGTCTCTGGACCTCTCAAGCTAACTCGAAGTGATCTGATGACCAGTGTTGGTCAAGTTACTTGAAAGAAGTAATCGGTAACAAATTACCGATTACTTCCCCAAAAAAGTAATCCCATTACTTTACTGATTACTTATTTTCAAAAGTAATTAATTACTTAGTTACTTTTTAAAAACACGATTTACAACCTGAATAGGTGATAAAGTGATAGATCTTTCAGCCTAATTCTACTTTTTCTGCATAATCCATCATACAAAATGTAATCAAATGGAAAAGTCTCTTTTTAAAACTTGTTTTATTAGTTTTAATCTTTTAACTTTATGCATCAAGCAAAAATTTAATTATATGCACCATTCTCTGACTGGAAGAAATTAGTTTAACATTTAAACCTATTTTCTGCACATTCCAGCACATAAAATAAAATATTTTTTGTGTTTACACTCAGTTTTTCAAATAGATGCAAGTAAAACACAGCAGAAAATAAATAAAGTCAAAGACTAGCGGTCCTGTTGCTCTATTTTCACCTGTAAAGCAGGAGTGGGGCAGGCGGAGGTTTACCCTGGTGCAGGTGTGCCGCAGCGGTCAGTGGAAGAATCCGCGAGTTTCTCTGTGAGTTTCCCATTACGTCGTAGCTACTCGGTGCTTGCTCAGAAGTTTAGGGGTTTTTTCGGTGTAAAAAGAAGTTTTCTTCCCACGCACAACGGACACTAATGTTTTTGTCACTTTTTATGGAATCAAACTCAAAGTAAGGTCAGTACTTCCACGCTTTAAACGCTGCACGCTCATACTCTCTCCCACACTCGATATATGATCCATTGTTGATCTGCACACAGCTGTTGTCACGAACGTCGCACTCGCTTACGTCACTGTCATGAGACATTCTCGCAAAAAAATCACGGTTTTAGTAACGCAGTAACGCAGCGTTCCTACGGGAAAGTAACGGTAATCTAATTACCGTTTTTGCAATAGTAATCCCTTACTTTACTCGTTACCTGAAAAAAGTAAGCAGATTACAGTAACGCGTTATTTGTAACGCGTTACTGCCCATCTCTGGTGATGACAATAGTTACTGTATTGAAAGAGTCTCGAGGAGTGTGTGAGCCTCACTCGTTTAGGATCAGGCTATTTGCAGAAACTTCACCTGCTCACCCAACAATGAAAACTCCACCTATGCAAACAGAAGCAGAAGAGGCAGAGCGTTCATCAGAGCTTATAAAAGTGAGAGTGACAGGTCTAGTGAGGGATGCATAAACAAGCTACAGACAGAGCTTTGAAGCTGACAGGGTCCACTCGGTAAATAGTAAAATAGTGAACAGACATGTCCTAGAATGACGATGAGGACAGTTACCCTGCTTCAGATGCAATCAGCAACGATAAAGCCTCGTCTCTCCCCCGACTTTCACCCAGCAGTGTCTTCCTGCTGTTGGCAGAAAAAGACAACAGCAGAGGTGGAGAAGGGTGTGTGTTTGTGAGGGGGAGAAGGAATGACTGTTTTCTCATTAGCAGGTAGATAGAATATGGCAAAGGTGATATTTATCATAAGACATTTAAGGCTGACATACAATATCAAACACACAGACGCATGGTGCTGTTACTTAGATCACTTTATACAGCTTGTGCCATTCGCCCATCGCGCAGCATTCACACATGTGAACACATCAGGAGACACTTGGGGTTAAGTGTGTCACCTATGAAGCAGACGGGGATAGAAACACCAACTCAGTGGATGCTCTGAGCCACCCCACTGCGTGATCGTGGCTTTACAATCTAATTCTGTTGTTCTATGTTATTCTCAGTACTCTCACCAGTCTGAACTCAAAGCATGAAAGCAACATTATCTGAATTACATGAATTATATTTTACAGATTAGGTTAATCTGAGAATGTCACACACCTAATCCTAATCTTTTAACAGTTTCTAGAAGGGAACGAAAGGAAACAGGAGGTTTTTTCTATTCTATATCTCTGTGGCTATAATCATATTTCACTCAGACAGTTAACATTTCAAATGATTTATTACAGCACCAGAACATAGTTGTAGTTTACATCTCGGCTCCAAGCTTATTACTCCTGACACACAGCATGTGAGCAGCGGTGGTGGAGGGGTTGGAACATCAGCTGGAGAGATGGCAAGTTTCAGTGGACCAGCAAACTTGGAGCTTGTGATTGGCTGGGGCCGCCATATGGAGGAGAAAAGTGATGATTATTCTGGGCGCCCATGATCGACAGGGGCCGTAGAAACAGCAGGACAGTCCATTAGTCACCATGAAAGAACGTTTGCTTCTCAGGGTACTTTGAAAAATATTTGTTTTTGGGAAAAAAGATTCAAATCTAGTCAGCCTCTGACTCCGCCTCCCTCCTCCTGATTTCAAGATGTGGTTTGGTCCAGATGCCAGCGCTGAGCACCAGAGCAGTGCAGCTGCAGGTCAGAGCCTGTAGCATGACAAAAGATGACAGCACAACATAGCTTTCATTTTGTTTACCAGTAAAGGTGGGTTCTGTCTGTGTGTGGTGGAAACTAAACTCCAAGTGCACATGAATTTGTTGTTATTTTAAACCACAGGTGTCCAACTCCAGGCCTGGAGGGCCGGTGTCCTGCAGGTTTTAGATGTGTCCTTGATCCAACACAGCTGATTCAAATGGCTAAATCACCTCCTCAGCATGTCTTGAAGTTCTCCAGAGGCCTGGTAATGAACTCATCATGTGATTCAGGTGTGCTGACCCAGAGTGAGATCTAAAACCTGCAGGACACCGGCCCTCGAGTCCTGCAGTTTGACACCCCTGTTCTAGACGATATTTAATTTATAATAATGCATTATCATTATACCCCACGTGTTTCACAGGCTGACCAATGACGTGAAGCTGAAACAGATTAAAAACTACTACAGGTGCAGCACAGAGACGTAGTTTAGCTTTAGCTTGTTAGAAAACTGATATCCAAATGATTATTGAAGTTCTATTTTTATAAATAAAAGCTGTAAAAATGATCTGACATCTTTTTACAATCAGAATTTAAATGGATTTGGAACCAAAAACTTAATTTATATTTCATTTTTATTTCATATCAGGTCTTAATCAGTGGGGAAAAAAATTATATCATTATCATTACAATATTAAAAAGTATCAAATGGCTCACACGTCTCAGTCTGGCACAAACTCATAAAATGTACAGTCGGCAGAATATTGATCTGTATCTGCACAGGGTTTCCTGGCTGAGTGAGATATGACGTACCTGTGAGGACGATGCGCTGTTTAGGATCCACAGAGGCAGAATCAAAACAAACTGAGGAGGATTATCAGGGTCACAGTTTGAACCACAGCTTTGGGCCTTTCCACTGTACTGTGCACTTTATGCTAAACAATGACAAAACAGTTCAATACAGAATATTATATGTGCTCAGCGTGAACCACTCAGTGCAGCTAAAAGAAGCAGCACATGACGAGTTGATGAAAGGAAGTGTAACTGTGGGACGTCACCTCAGGGCCATGACAGGTGAAATCACACCGGGAGCAGTGCACATGTGAGCGTGCTATAGCTGAACCCATTATCTGAGGAAACATGAGCTCCGTACAGCAGAGAGATGGGTAACGATGATAAGAGGTGCAAAAGTCAGCCAATGCACAGCACACAGAGCAACACCACTGGTGTGTGGGTATGTTCCTGAAAACATCCGAAGACGACAGAAATCAGTAATTAAGTTAGATGCTAACTGTTTTCACCTGCAACGGGACTGATTTACATAAATCATTTCATGGTGGAAGAGAGTGGAGGAGAGAAAGAACAGCCGGGGTTTCTACTGTTTAAACCGCTAACTGTGATGGTGTAGTAAATACTACCAACAGGGATAAACCACAGAACGATTCAATTCAATTCAATTTTATTTATACAGCGCCAAATCACAACAAAGGTCCCTTTTAACTCCCTTTTAAAAGGGAGAAACCTCCAGCAGAACCAGGCTCAGGGAGGGGCGGGGCCATCTGCTGTGATTGGTTGGAGTAAGAACCAGCAGGAGAGTTTTGGACTTCATCAATAAAAAACACTGTTCACTTCTTTTTGTGTTTTTCTTAGAAATGAATGGAGCTACACACACATGTCAAGGTGTGATCCAAGCTCTGGGCATCTGTAATGTAAATGTCAGCTTCTGTGGTTTCGTCTAAAAAAGGACTGCAATAAGGAGCCTACTTCAATACCATCTCACCAAAAGATCACACCTGTCCTCTGCAGGCTCCCAAATCACTGCAGATTCCTCCTCTTTATTCTCAGAGCCCTGTGTTAATGGCATCCAGCCTTGGTGACTCATCCACTCACGTCCCTGCTACATCACTTCTCACAAACACCGTCTGCACCAACAGGACGAATTACTGGGCCCGCTCCCCCGTGTGTCTGCAACACATTGTCACAGGCAGAGTCAGTACCCTGTGTGCCAGGCTGCAGAACATTTAAATGTCATTAATTACACATATACCAGGTCAGCCACCCTCCAAGGCTGCAGTTTTAATACTGTCCATCATCCAGTGTTTTCATGGCCAACTGAGAATCACCTCAAAGTCATTTATATTGCGCAGTAAACACCACGACGTTAGAGAGCAGGCTCCGACAATCAGATCAGCACTTTGTGATGTTTGGAAGGAAGAACTCCTTTTTAACAGACGAGGCCTCAGGAACAGCCAGGAGCAGAGAGGGGAGGGGCCTGCAGCGTTGGCCTGCAGCGGCGGCCTGCAGCGGCGGCCTGCAGCGGCGGCCTGCAGCGGCGGCCTGCAGCGCAGCGGCGGCCAGCATGACGGGTCGCGTGGTCAGGGTAAAGATGGGACATTTGCTTGAATTAGATATCAGCTGCGTGTGTGTCAGTTCATTTCAGCTGCTGTATTTGTGCCTTTGTTTCATTTACTGTTGGCACATGTGTGTGATATGAGTTGCATGGGTGCTAGCGTCTGTCTTTGGAGTCTGACGTTAACACTGTAACGGTTGAAATGTTGTTCAGTATTTGTGTCGTGTACAGAGGCTGTGTTTTAGGCAGGATCTATTATCCCAGTGAATAATCATATTGGAGAGCTCAGGTGTCCCTCTGCCTCTGCCTGGTTAGCTCCTGGGCATCCTGCTCAGTCTCATGATTTGATTTTCTCCTCTCTTCCACTTGGCATCAATTTGCATTGCTACTGGCAAGGCCTCACAAGGGTATCAATACTGATTGCCAGCCATAAATACAATGTAATGTTTCAATGAGACAGACTTTGAATGAGACATTAGCAATATTTATGCCACTGCTGATCCCAGGTCCACTCCTGCGAACTGTCTCCTGTTGGTGCTGGGGTGTGAAGTTTACCACCCAGGTGAGAATCATACTGTTGTTGTGTCACCTGTGGGGTCGGGAAGCCCTCCCTCCTGTCTAGGTGGAGGAGTTCAGCTGGCCTGATGTTACTGCTGTTTTGTTTGTGTTTTGTGCTCGTTTGTGCTCTTTTAGTCTTTTTTTGTTTTGTTCTTTGGTATTGTTTGGGTCAGCTGCAGTCAGCGTTGCTGCTCTGCTGCTTGAGCAGCGACCGTGTGCGACTCCTTAATAATTTAAGGTTAACTTTGCATTTGAGTCCGTCTCCCTCCTTCTTTGAATGTGTGTTTTTCAGAACAAGAAACTTCAACTTTTGAATTGTGGAACCACGTCTCAGCTTTAGTGGAGCAAACCTGTGCACCTTACTGGTACTTTTACTGATTTCCTCGGGTGAAGGACTGTTGAAATTTATACAGTTTTTGGAAGAAACCACACCAGTGGATTTTACAGTAAACAAATAAATGTAAGGCATCAAATGATCTAAAAAGTATTTGATATTTAGCTTCCCATAGAGCTAAATATGAGGCTCTGCAGGCACCAGATAACAGATTGTGGAGCCCCTGTGCAAACCAGGAGGGGCTCAACATTAGTGAAAGTTCATCTCAGCCAGATGCAGTGACAGATAGAATCAAGCTAATGGCAAAGACAATTACTAGCACGGATGAGAACTTCCTCCCTCCTCCTCAATCTCCTGCTACATTCCTTAAATATGAGTATACGAGTGTTTAATTAAGCAGCAATATTAATTAAGACTTGATGATATTAAGTATGGGTGAAGAGTTCTGAGGCTGGTTACAGTAAATGAGTTTAAGATGAATGTAAGGAGATTCGTATCCTGCACTGCATATTGCTTCTGAGCTTAATGGCACCAAGACTGAAGATATGAAAGAGCTGCTGGATGATGATGAGCCGTGTGCATTTGCACTGAGGTAATACAGCATTAATGACTATGCAAGAAAGCGTTAGCGAGTAACTGTAGGTGGAGGTGGATATGAGAAGTGTACTACAAATGACAGAACAAATGACTCGGTCCAAGTACAAACCGACCCAAACAGGTTTGTTTGGGAAGAAGAAGAAGAACTTTGAGAAAGGCTGCCCTACATCCATTTACCTACATCCACTTTGTCTGTATTTGCTTAGCTATTAAACCCTGAGAGATGCTGGGTCAAATCTTGTTAAGTAAATGAAGCAAGTAAGCTAAATTCTTTTTTAAAGATGGAGTACTGTTTAATTTGCAGCTGAAAGGCTTTTCATTACTAAATTAAATGCTTGTATAAATATTCTAGTGCACTGAATGATAAATGATTTGTGCTCTGAGTTGCTTAATAGAGTTCTCTATCTTGCCTCTGCACGTAATGATCCACCTAGCTCTGTACTGAAAAGACTCAAAAGCGCTGTACACAATTAACCTGGCAGCAAATAGAAACACTCCATTCTCTTTGTATTCAAGCACTACAGTGGTTTCAAAGAACCATATTTAATCTGATTGCTGACTTTCTTGTGAGCAATTAAATAGTATTTTCTGTGTGGCACAAGCTGATGAAACCACCTAGTGTGATTTAAGGTATTTCTCAACTGGATGATTACAACAAAATGAAACTCCATGCACCTGAAGGCTGGTAAAAAGCCACATACACAATTCACAACGATGCAACACCAAAGACACTGATTCAGTAAAAGGACTAGGTGTTACAGTCCCTGATAATGCATTGCTTTAGATGGATGGCTGTTATGAGGAAAGGCAGCCCAGAAACTTTGCCAGCAGCACGCATCGTTGTGTGCCTCAACTTTCGGTCTTTTACCCAGGCTAATCTGCCATTTTCCTTCCTTGGTTAAGTTTAGGGATTAGAGATCTGATCTAGATTATCATTTTAAAAATTTGGGACACATTGTCAGTAGTGGACCTTGGATTCATCGGGTGTTTCGGTCATTATCACTAGACACCCTCATCCAAGGAGGCCCTGCCAGGGTTGATCAGGCCCTGGAGTGTGTCACTGGTTTATGTTAAATTGTTATTTCTCTTCTTCTTTCTTCTGTTTAGTTTCCTACAGTTTATTTTCTCCTATCTATTCACTGCAGAGAAATAATACTTACCTCTTTAACATTTATGGAGCCTAACTTCTTCAAAGGGATAGAAAAGGTGACAGAGAGAAGTAAGACAAAAGGGACAAGATAGGAGAGAGCAGAGAGACGAGTCGGAAGGGGGACGCCCAGGATGGGTCCTTTCCAAACCACAGCTGCAGATTTATTGGGGAAGGTCGGGGGTTCGACTCCACTGAACGGCTACCCTGAGGTACACCTGAGCAAGGTACCGTCCCTACACACTGCTCCCCGGGCGCTGCATTGGTGGCTGCCCACTGCTTCACTGGGTGAATGGGTTAAATGCAGAGGAGTAATTTCCCTACAGGGATTAACACATACACACACACCCACACACATTAATCGTATGTCGCTCGGATGATGAAACTTAGTCTATTAGACTCCATGCCCCAGATTTCACTCCATGAGTTTCCTCTTTTCCACACTCTCCCAATTCACCCAGCGACCCTGTTTGGCCAGCGCCACGGTTCTGGCATGTCTGGCTGTTTCCTCCTGTCGACGCACCTCCTCCACCACCATTTTTCGACGTTCGGTTACAGGTGCCTGTTGCCACCGAGGTGTTACTGAGCCAAGACCAAATGCTCCTCTGCCCTGTTGGTCGTGACCCAACAATAATTTTTCCTCAGGAGGCACATCTCCTTTCGACTAACATATCTGTAATGACTAGAAGGTGGCAGGGACCTATTTTTTTCAGCACCTTATAGCTCGCATTCACGAGGGACTATGATTCTTACAAACAACAACATCCCCTTTGAGATGACTAATATTAACAGAGATGTAGCAGGTAGATGTTTAATAGTACAAGGCACTCTTTTAAAGTCTAAGCTCAACTTATTCTGTGTATATGGTCCTAATGAGGACAAACACAAATTCTTTGAGGACCTGTTTCTATTACTCACTACACTGGAGGGAGAAAATGTTATTGGAGGGGATTTTAATGTAGCTTTGGACCCTGTTAAGGATTGGTCCTCCCATTCTACTGGCCCTACACATCCTCATGCGAGGAAGAGCATTAATCACTTCATGGCTGAGCTAAATCTTCTCAAAGTCTGGAGAAAGCTAAATGCAAATAAGACGGTATACTCCTGCTATTCTGCTACACATAAGTGCTATTCTAGAATTGACTTTTTTCTCATTACAGCATCTCCTATCCATAAAATTAAAGATTGTTTTTATGATAGTATTTTAATCTCAGACCTCTGTCGTTGATTTATTTTGATTCTGAGTTTGTTTTGGACAGACCACGATGGTGTTTCGCTGTAAAATGGCTGCAAAATTCTACTTTTGTACACTTTATTAATACCCAGATTGATGTATACGTTGAAACAAGTTCTTCTGTTAGGTGGGAAGCCTTTAAAGCTTTTATACGTGGACAGATAATAAGTTTTACTGCCACTAAATCAAAGCATATTAATAAAAAAATTAAAGAACTTGAGACCAAAATTAAACTTCTGGAAAGCCAAGTTTTTGTTGATACGTCTATATGCTCTGAACAAGATTTACTCCTCTGTAGGGCTCAATACAAAGACATTACTGCAGAGAAAGCATCAGAAAGCTTGAAGAAAGTTAAACAGGCCTTTTACAATCAAGGGGAGAAACCTGGGAAGCTACTAGTTTGGCATCTTAAACAACTGCAAACAGAAGGGGCAGTTAATTCAGTTAGGAATATTCAAGGTGAATTGGTAGTACAACCACAGGAAATTAATACAGTCTTTAAGGAATTTTATGTAAATTTATACAGCTCTGAATGCTTGAGTGTAGATACTTTACAGGCTACCTTTCTGATCTTGAGTTTCCTTCTATTCCTTGATGGTAATTTAACAACTAAAGAAATTCAGGAGGCAGTTGACATTTTGAAATCGGGGAAAGCTGCTGGGCCTGATGGGCTGCCTTTGGTTTTTATTAAAAAATTTCAATATAAACTCTTAAAACCGTTGCTAGATATGTATTCTGTATCCTTTGAAAATGGTTTGCTTCCACCCTCTCTAAGAGCTGCATTGATCACAGTAATCCCTAAAACTGAAACACATGTCTGTCAGTCTTATCGGACAATTTCCTTACTGAATGCGGACATGAAAATTCTTAGCAAGATAGTGCCCTCCATCGCCACTTCTCTTCACCATGGCCATAGAACCATTGGCCATGGATGTTAGGAAGCACGTAAATATTACTGGTATTAAATTGGGCAACCAAGACAACCGGATAGCACTTTATGCGGACAATGTTGCGCTCTTTTTGAGACAACTAGATAGCTCAATTCCAACTTTATTAAACATAAATAGCTCCTTTGGACGCTTCTCTGGATACAAAGTAAATAACTCTAAATCCTCTTTAATGTTGCTGAATGAAACTGAGTGAATTAATTATTTCAGCTCGCCTCAGACGTTCAAGCCATCGGAACGTCTGACTTACTTGGGAATTCCTATAGTACCAGATGTTAACAAGATAGCCGAGGTTAACTACGACCCTACTATTCAATCTACTACTGAATCAATAGATAGGTGGGCAAATCTACCCATATCAACTATTGGGCAGATTGATATTGTGAAGATAAGCGTACTCCCTGAACTCCTCTACATATTTCAGAATATCCCTCTACCAGTACCTGTAGGTCTTTTTCTTAAATTAAAGATAATTATTACCGATTTTGTTTGGCAAAATCGGCGCCATCAGCTTCGGTTAACTCTACTATATCTGCCATTTGACAGGGGTGGGCTTAAGGCTCCTAACGTTCAGTGGTACTATTGGGCTGCACAATTGTGCATGATGATGTGCTATTTCTCATCTGATCCACCTCCGGCATGGGTTTACATGGAATCGTTCTTACTTAATTCAGAACTGCCCTTGAGTGCATTTTTGTACTCAAGGGCAGTTAAAAGAACCATAGCAATCCTATTATTTTGAACATGGTCAATGTATGGCACAAAGTACATGATGTTTTGGGAGTAGGGAAACCCCTGTCTTGTTTTAGAAATTAAATTTTAAACCTGGTATTATCGATGCAGGATTTCGAACTTGGACTAGGTCTGGGCTGAATAAGATCGAAGACCTTTTTTGTGATGATGTAATGATGTCATTCGAACAGCTGACAGTTAAATTTAACTTACCTAAAACACTTTTTTTTTATTTGCAAGTAAGGAGCTTTGTGGCAACTTGACAAAATAACAATTTGACCCTACCTGACCTATCACTAATGGAAAAAGCAGTTCCTGACTATCCTTACACCAAGCGGAAGATCTCATATTTGTTTCCAGTTCTACTGAATCATCTGCTGGCCGGCAGAACGCGTGGAAGAACGATATAGGAACAGATATATCTTTAGAAGAATGGTCATACTCAAACCGTTAACACAAGATTGCAGCTTTTACAAGTTAACTGGTCCATGCAAACTTATCTAACCCTTGTTAAGTTACCTTCATTTGATAATAATATCCTGGATACATGTGTGAAATGTGGTATAGAAAAGGGAACTTTTTTCCACTGCTTATGGGAATGTGAGGAGATACAGAAGTTTAGGAGGGAGGTAACTTTAGCAATAAACACTATGTGAAATAGAACTCTAAATCCAGACCCCAAATTATTTCTATTGGGACTTTATTCACCATCTCCAACAATTCAAAAAGAAATCAGGACCCTCATAAATATGTGCCTCTTGCTAAATGTCTAATTGCATTGTATTGGAGAAAAATTGATAGACCAAAACTGGAGCATTGGTTACAGGACATGTCCTCATCTCTGTCAATGGAAAAGATAACCGATATTTTGAAAGGGAAGAATTTGTCTGGAAACCTTTTATATTATATTTGGAAGGAGTGGACCTTTCACAAGTTTTGGTGGAATCCGGGGAACCTGGAGTCACATAACGGAGAGACATAACGGAGTGATATAACCGTGAGGGATATGGTGGAATGACACTTGGTATAGTCCATCTGTTTGTTGTTGTTGTTTTGTTTTTTGATTGTTTGTTTGTTTTTGTTTTTTAAACTTTTTTTTCCTGATGAATATGCTTTCATATTCCTGTGTACGATTTATTTGATTTGTATTCTATGTGTTCTAAAAACTCAATAAACATATTGTTGCAGCTCAGCCGTTGAAACCATTGATCTTCAGATATCTGCATCTGTCCAAAAATGGTTCACCTCATTTCTGGTGGATATAACATTTTTGGTTTCATTGGGAAACTTTTGGTCACATGTAGTTAAATTTTCATGTGGTGTTCCACAAGGATCGGTTTTAAGCCTCTTGTTATTTTCATTATATGTTCTGCCTTTAGGCCGTATCATTAGCAGTTTCAAAATTATTTCATTACCATCAGCGTGCAGACGATATCCAATTATACATCTCATTTAAACTTTTTGAGTTAGACAAATTATGCATTCTAATGGATGGACTAAAGAAAATTAATGGTTGGATGACAAACAATTTTCTGCAGCTGAACGCAGACAAGCCTGAGTGTTTAATTCTTCCTCCAGAGAGTATCAAGCCCCAAATTAGACAACATCTGGGTTCTTTCTCATTGATGGTAAAAGCTACTGCTGAGAATCTTGTGTTAGTTTTTGATCAATCTCTGTCTTTTGATGCTCATAAGAGCCTTACATCGTGATCTCTTACTGCTATGTGGGTATTTACCTCTTTCCAAAAAGGAAACACTAAGCAAAAGAGGAAACCACCTCTGTTACCTGTGTCTCCTGTACACGATGATGGCAATGATGATGAACATGAACTCTTCTCATACCTACCTGTTCCTTTATCTGCTGAACCTGTCACATTCACAATGCTTACTGACTTACCCACTGTTCAGCAACCTGTTCCAGTCATCAACCAGCCTATTGTCCCAGCAGTATCTGCTACTGAGGAGGACAGTGAGATTACCTCAGAGGAACCTGTACCTATTGAAGAGGAACAAGTTATGGATAGCGAGGCACAGGAAATTTGCTGTGAGCCAGCTAATCTTGCTGAGACCCTGAGAGCTGAAGAAAGCCCATCTTCTGACCCACATACTGTAGAGCCATCCAGAAATGACTTACTACAACATTCACCTACTGAATCAAAACCTCTGAGCCCTGAGGCTGAACCACCCTTGAGACACTCAACCCACTCCAGGAATCCTCCTGATTGGCTGCAGTACATCAAGCCTCTGTTGAACAATATTCAGCCATTTCTCCATGGTTTGATGGTCTGACACCAAATGAAAAGTTTGGTGTCAGACTTTCTGGAATTAGTCGGGAAAAGGCCCGTCTGGCTACATAGATGGCAGGAAGTTATAGATGTAACCAGAAGTCCAGAAAATATTTGAGACTCTTTGGCCAAAAGCAGAATTATAAAGTAAAATAAAAATGAGCTTGCCTGGGGTTTAGGTTTTTGGCAAACTGGAGGTGCTCAATGTTCAGATCAAGAATGCCAATAGTAAATCAGTATAGGGATAATGTATAATCACCCCCAATCAAGGTGTGTGTGGATAAGTGTAGGTTTGCCCTCCCCACACAGCTCCACAGTTCACCTACACCTACCCACTTTGGGTCCACGTGGTCATGTTTGTTGACACATTCATAATAAGGAAACACCACATAGGGAAATGTGATTTTTGTGGATTTCTGTGGTTAATGTGATTTTATTTTATTTTTAGTGGTTTACATGAAGGAAGGAGACATAAATCTCTTGAATGTTGTGTGAGCAAGTTTATCTGATGTAAGAAATCTGCAACATCAACTGAGTGGAAATAAGTTGCTTTTCTGGGCACCATTCTTGTCCACACTCCACACCAGTTGGTGGTGGTAATGTAGCCCAGAGTGGGCCCCTGCACCAATAAGAAGTGTGTGGCGTGACCTGGTCCTGCACCGTGGGGAGGCCCAGACATGCCCTACATTTCACACTGTGGGCTGCCAACTGTGGGCCATGTGAATCTGCCCACAATACACAATACCAACACAAGCCCCGAGGGGGCAGGGATGGTGGTATTCATCCTTCTTGGATACACTGAAGAACCGAGCTTGTACAGACAGCAAAGAGGGAGACGTTGTCATGGCATCCATGAACAAGAAGAAGATAGAGGACTTTGAGTGCTCAGGTAGAGCAGAAAAGTGCTTTTAACGAACAGTCCAGATTACACTTACACAAGAATATGTAAAAAGATGAATGAAATCCCAATTTATGAGCATCTTATAGCACCATTAGATTTAAATGATGTTTTTTAAATGGGGCGTTTATTATGCTGTGATCTATTTAAGTGCTAAACAATGATTTAAAAATTCATTTACTGATGAAAACAATGCAAACTTGAATTAAAGGAGGAAGAGATGAGGATGGGATGGAGAGAGTGGAGAGAAGACGTGAATGAGGATGTTTGAGTGGATGAGTGGGAACATTAGATGACCTTAGTGAAGGGAGGTGAAGTGTGCTGGTGAGCGTTTGGTGGCCAGCTAAGAGCTATCAGGTTGTACTGGGCACAGTGTGTGCACAGAGTCTGTGTGTGGTAGTACAACCTCCCATGAAAAAACTAAAATGCTGTAATAAACTCGTCAAGAAGTACCATATTTTTGCTGAAATGTGAATTATAGGTTCATTGTTTTTGGTTAAATTTCTGCCTGTTTTATATTGTCTGTTTTATTATTTGTTATTTTATGTGCAGCACTTTGTGATTCTGTCTAGAAAGGTGCTACATGAATAAAATTTTATTTATTTATTTATTTACTGATATGTTTATCTCACTCATGTTGTTAGCAGCTTGCTAACTAAATGTTAGGCTCAGCCTCAGCAAGCTTAGCTGAGTTGTACATAATTCATACATTTCTTCCAAAAACACAGATATGGCAGACATGTGTCACATAGTTTGAATTTTCAGAAATCTCAATCAAATCAAATTACACAACTGTATCACTGAAGTGACCATTCACACTGAAACAGCTGTCCCCAATACACAGCACACAAGTAGCATCAGTCAATCTGTTGTTAACAAACACTCAGGGTGAGACAAGAGTGAAGCTTTCCTGCTTACCTGGCAGTGGAACACATTTTTTACCTTCACATAATATTGAAGTATATGGTAAGCTGTGGCACTGTGCCTGATTTTTGTCCTTTCCTTTGGTAAACAAAGTTATTTCCACCACCAATTGAGCTAGAAAAGTTACAAATTATACAGAAATTGACAAAAATGAACACAAATGACTACTACATTAAAACAAATTGCTGGCTTTCCATAAAACCTCTCAGTTCAGTTCCCCAGATATTGTAGCCTTCCCTTGTCACTGTGCTGACACACTTCCTACAGAGCAGTCACATTAATAATAACAAAAATATTTTTCAGGAGAAAAATCAAAACTAAATATATAGAAAAGAAAATGTTTTTGTGGCAGCAGGCATGTCTCGACAAGCCGGTTGTGTCCCCACGTTAGCTTACAGCTGGCACCACGACTTACTACAGACGCTAATGCAAGTCTGTAACGGTCTGTTAATTTAGGTTCAAAGACATGCAAGTAATCTTCAGTCACATTATATTTGATTTACTCATTCGATGATCAGTTTGTCTGATATCGGGTAATGTTAGCTAACCTTGTGTTTAGCTTTCGTGTTGCTGGATCACCAGTAAGAAGCTGGTACCTCTGTAAAGGTCACATATATGGACTTTTAACCTTTCTCACTGCTATTTTAATTTTGTGTAGTGTTCTGTTGCAAAGTGTAGCGACTCTGATTAAACACCAAGCTAAACCTGTGTCAGTGAAAACAGGAGTCTGAGTAGAGTTGACTTTTTACTCTCAGAACCTTCATTTGACAAGCGGTGAAAAGGCGTTGCCTGAACAATGTTTCCAAATGGATGGATGTGGACGAGCCTCAGAGCATGAGCGCACCTCACTCTCCCTCTCAGAGCAACCAGGAAGAGGAAGTAAACAGGAAATGAACCAATACAGGTACAGGAAGGGAGGTTATTATCAAGTTCGCCTTCAAAATAAAATCTTAACATTTAACATTTTTGACCTTTTTACTGTTCTTTCTAACTTAAATACATATAAATGAATTATTTTAAAGGAAACATAAAAGATAAATGACATAAATGCCTTTGAGGCATCATAATTTGTATTTACCTTTAAAGTGTAGAACTCCAGTCCACACTGACGTTTCCAAAGCGAGACACAAACTAGTGGACAGTGCAGCAGTTTTTGACCTGTAAACATGGCTGCTTTCGTTCATTTCAACATAAATTATTGTAATAGTGTGAACAGCCTTCAACAACATATATAAAGCTACCAGGACTAAATTATGCTTAGATGAGACATGTTGGACATATGAGGTCCTTATGTGCAAATTCAACAGCCGCCCTATTCCCTGTTTTTCAGTGTAGACACTGATAAATGATGCGCCTGCAGAGTTTGCATGCTCCGTTTTGGGATTGTTCTTTACCCTCTTAGAACAAACCCACTCAGTTTCTTTTCCTGTGTGAATCGAAGTAATCATGTACAAATACTTTGTTACTGTATTGAAGTAGAATATTCGGGTATCTGTAATTTACTTGAGTAGTTTTTTTCTACAACTTTTGACTTTGACTCCCTACATTTTTAAACAAGCGTCTGTACTTTCTGCTCCTTATATTTTGTGAAACATGCTGCAAAACAGACAGACTGTTATTTAAAAGTTGCATGAAAATGCAGGTTAGTGCAGGATAAACAGTTTAGTTTGCTGCACTGTGATGGATTTAAAGTAAAGAGCAGTGTGTGACTGGTGCACAGTGACCGTCTAGTATAAAAGCAGCAGAAACAGGCCTGCGTAGGCAACTCAGCCAGGACAACCCCTGAAACATCTGCTGACATCTGGCTGAATTCAGGTGCAAAAATCTGCAAAGAGCAGCTGGTCAGCTGATCACAGGCTGTATATCTACTGGACCCCTCAATATAAATTATTATGAATTGTGCTTTTTTTCCTCATGCTGAGCCATTGACACTGAGTTTAGGGTCCCCCACCCACTGAATCAAACTTTGACGCCTGACTGTTCACATTTTCTTTTTTAGAGGCAAAGAAAATAGAGCTTCTCATTTTTCTACATATTTCCTCTGAAGAGTTACTGTTTACTTTCTTACTTTGAGTACATTTCAGAGCCTGTACTTTTTTACTTTTACTTGAGTAAAAAAATGAATCAGTACTTCAACTTGTTCTGAAGTATTTTTCAACACTAGTATGTTTTATATTTTAGATTCCTAAAAGAAGCTGCCACCCTTTGCTTTGCTGACAGAGCTGCGAACCCTCGGCCTTCTTTCAATGAGCTTCATGACGCAGTCACCTGAGATGGTTTCACCTCACAGGTGAGCCTGTTAGGGTTCATCTGTGGAGTTTCTTGACTTCTTCATGGGGTTGGGACCATCAGGTGTGTTGTGCAGCAGTCAGGTTGGTGCACAGCTGACAGCCCTATTTGACAACTGTTAGAATTCATATTATGCCAAGAACCAATCAGCTAAGTAAAGAGAAATAACAGCCAGTCCGTGCAGTCGCAAAAACCATCAAGCACTACAATGAAACTGGCTCACACGAGGACCGCCCCAGGAGAGGAAGACCAAGAGTCGCCTCTGCTGCTGAGGATAAATTCATCACCAGCCTCAGAAATCACAAGTTAACAGCTCCTCAGATTAGAGCCCAGATAGATGCCACACAGAGCTCCAGCAGCAGACACATCTCTACATGTTCAGAGGAGACTGTGTGAATCAGGCCTTTACGGTCAAACAGCTGCTGAGAAACCACGACTAAGGAAAAGCAACAAGCAGAAGAGATTTGTTCGGGTCAAGAAACACGAGGAGTGGACATTAGACCATCTGTGCTTTGGTCTGATGGGTCTAAATTTGAGATCTCTGGTTCCACTGTGTCTTTGTGCCATGCAGAAAAGGTGAACGATGGTGTGTACATGCATGGTTCCCACCGTGAAGCATGGAGGAGATGGAGGAGGTGTGATGGTGTGTGTGTGTGTGTGTGTGGGGGGGGGGTTGCTGGTGACATCGATGGAGATTTATTTAAAACTGAAGGCACACTGAACCAGCATGGCTACCACAGCATCCTGCAGCAACATGCATCCCATCCAGTTTGCATTTTTGGACCATCATTGATTTTTCTACAGGACAATGACCCCAAACACACCTCCAGGCTGTGTACGGGCTGTCTGACCAAGGAGAGCGATGGAGTGCTTTGCCAGATGGCCTGGCCTCCACAGTCACCTGACATAAACCCAATGGAAATGGTTTGGGATGGACCGCAGAGTTACGAAGAATCTTAAATATAAAACATGTTTATTTATGGTTTTGATGCCTTCATTGAGAATCTAGAGTGTAAACAGTCATGAAAATAAAGACAAACCATTAAATGGGAAGGTGTGTCCTAACTTTTGACTGGTAGTTTATATAGATACACACACACACACATCACACATACACACACATATACACGTCTAACTAACCAGCCATCAAACTACTGGAAATACTTTGTATTGATTCCTCTCCCCTGCTGGTTCGCCGACTCCACCCTGCATTACATTGGACCCCAAATTAGTATCGACAAAAGGAGGAGATTTCTCACTGGCCAAGCTCAAAAGATGTTTCCCTGGGAAAGGGAATGAGATTAAGGGATATTTATAAGGCTTCTCTCAGTATGCCAACGTGCTGCAGGCAATTCCCCTGGAAGACACAGAGCTGCAACATAAGATTTCAAATGGGCTCCTCCTAAAAACAGGGTTAGAGAGTCACTTTGTGCTATAATGTCCCCTCAAAGCTCTTACTGGTCATCAAATCCCATAAAGTAGCTGGTGGATGTAAATTAACCGGGGCTTAAATAAGGATCGTATTCACTTTTATGACAACTGGGCATCCGAGTCCTACTGCTTAAATGGGAAATTAAAACCTGAGAGAATTAAGCTTTCAAAGGATTTGATTTCGTCCCAAGCTTTCTGGTGGTGCAAGCATGTAAACAACGCATTGATGGAGGGGTGTTGGCACTCTGGGAGAGATGGTATCAGACACCGGCGAGCAAGAGGCCCTGAAGAGGCCGACAACTAGAAGGACAAAAACGTGGGCGATGAAAGGAGCTGGAATAGGGGAACACTAGATGGCCTTTCAAGCATCCTTGACCTCGCCTCAAGGGTCAAGTCTCCAACATTAGCTCTGGTTTGAACGTAGTAATGAGCATAACAGAGAAACTAGGTCACCAAGGACGAGCATCGAGGGAGAGAGGCAGTTGACAGCCCATCCTCCCGTCTCTGAGCCAAGGTGAGTCGCACCACCGACATAGAAAACCATCAGTTTGAGAATGTGCAAATATAAGAAGCAAAAGAAAGACCAAACTCTTTTGTGTTTTTTCTCTTTCTGTCTCTGTCTCACTTTCCTTTTGAAACAGAAGTCACTTTGTTGTATAAAACATGAGATGGGCATTTTATTTCTACTCAAACCGTCATGCCAGATTTGGAATTCATAACATCGATCCAGGAGGGAAAAAGAAAAGAGACAGAAGGGAAAAGTAAACTCATTTGCAAAAGGAAGTACACTTGTAATTAAATTTCAAGCTAAAAGCCCTGTTCAGGGTGCACTCTCATTTGCATCCTTCTTAAATATGCATGAATTTATTTTGCATGAACAGGCACAGTGTCTACACACGAGACGTCACACACAGTTTCACGCATGCAAAAAGAAATAAGAGGAAAGGAAAGCCATATTTAAAAGTTCACATGGGCTTGTTGATGTTTTGGGGCCTTTTCAGCTCATTAAAGCATTCCTGTGATTTCTGGCTCAATATCATTTCTCTCTCTAATTTATTTTTACAAGAATCTAATGAGCAGCAACTGATTTCTTTACTGCAAGTTTATCATGGAACATGTTATCAAAAAAGAGGAAAAAAAGTCTTACAGGTTTCAAAGGTTTCGCTTTGCACACAAACAAACAGCACACTCAGTGCAGCACTCTGCAGCCACTCTTCATTTCTTCATGTTTTGGGTCCAAGAAGCCAGAATTTCTGGTTATTTTTAAGTTGGAGGCTTGAATTTCTTCAAAAGTTCTTCTTTGGAGTTTGGCTGCTTTTTCAGTCACTTCACTGTCACGGTTAGCGTGGAATTAGGAGAGCGAGGACCCAAACGCAGACACACGGGGATGAGGTGGATTTGAACAAAAGCCTTTATTTAGGGCTGAACAAACGTTACAGATAAACAGGAGGATAACTAGAAAAGAACAAAGAAAACCTAGACTGGGAAAGCTAAACCGGAAACCTGAAACACAACTGGAAAACCTGAGACGTGGAGACACGGAGGGAATGACTGGCAGAGGAAACGCAGGCGGTGACACACAGGAGAGAACGCAGAAGTAACGCAGACGATCCGACAAGGAATAAAGGGAAGCACACAATACACACACACACACACACACACACACAAGGAAACGAGGGAACACAGCTGACACCAATCAGATGAGACGACACTGGGAGGAAGCAAAACAGAATATACTGATGCACAGGACGCAAGACTCGCCAAAGTAAAACAGGAAACATGAACATAGGACCAAGAACACTAATAATAACAAATAATAACAAATAACCCAAAAACTAAATCACTGAATATTAACACACAACATAAACACAGAGTCACCAGACTCCGTATCACGACATTTTCAGAGGAATGACTTCTTCATTATTGAGCTGCGTAACCCTAAACTATGAATCCTTCAAGCAGGAAACAAACTCCAGCTTTGTTCATAGACTAAACTTTATTTATTAAGCACTTTTCATAGACAGACAGAAGCGCCGCACACAAAGGTTAAAATAAACACAACGTTAGGTACCAAAGTAGACAAAACAGACAACAATCAGTCAACTAACAGTCTGTGAGTGGAGACAACGACTCGTACGTTGTAACTTTAGGCAGTTTGTTACCAGCAGCCTGTCACAAAAACACCTCTTTTACCAGATACCAGAATGAGACAGTTATCTTATTATTTTATTCTAATGCTGGTTTTAAGGGTTTGTTTTAAATATTTATGTAATCTTTAGGGTTATTGTGCTTTTTGCCTTACTTTGCCATCTTAGTCATAATGTGTAATACTTTCCTTTGCTATTATTATTTTATTTTTTATGCATTTCCTACATTTCATTTATGGTCTTATGGACTCTTGGTGTTAAAACAAGAAAGAAGAAAACAAACAAACTCTAATGTTTTTCCAGTGACAACTTTATGACTTATTGCGCACACACTTGTTCATCTAGAAATCATTTTGTATGTTCTCACTGAAAGCTTCATACTGTTTCTTCTAGCTTTGACGATCCACACTGAGACAAACACAAAGTGAAATGTGAAGCTGCACATAAAAATATTTCCAGTATTTCTTTTCCATTGTGCGTTCTGACCTGCAGAAAATGCGACGGTAGAATCTCACAGGATGCTAGAAACGGCATCAACGGCACCCCGATGTGAAGAGTGTGTTTTTAATAAATCACCAAAGCAAACACTTTGTGTTCACTAAATGGTCCACTCTCTTTCTATTAGCATCACATTTAGGCCTGGTGCACTTTAAGGAACAAGAGTATTTGACGTGACAGCATTGCACTGCATATTTAATACTGTGGGACTGGCAGAGGAAGGATTCCACTTTGTAAATAAGTAAAAAACAAAGGGAATGAGTGTGTATTTGTGTGTGACAGAGAGAGCGGGAGGATGGTTACACAAGTTAGAGAGAAAAGCCATGTCTGAGAGATTACCCAGAGCTAAAAGTGTAACAGTGCTTCTCTGTATCAAATTGCATAATTCAAAAGCCATCCTCGTCCTGTTGTGTTCTGCTTCACTTCAGCCTGGGTCCTCAGACACTTCTCTGACTTCTTCATGATTGAGACATCACTGTACACAGAGAGGGAAGGATGAAGCGCCTGGCTCTGTTTGGCCCTCCCCTCGTTGGAGCAAATCACAGTTCCATGTTTACGGCGCAGCAACTGTTTTTTTCTTTCATTCCCAGAACACACTTTGCATTTTAATGAGGCCCCGGCCTGCATACTAAGTGCACATTAAGCTGGCTCTGTGGGGGTGAGTGTGTCGATACATCACGGTCAAAGTGAAGAAGCACTCTTCAAATTTTAAAATGAACAAAAGCTGGAGTTTTTCAGTTCCCCGGTGTGCGTGTGTGTGTGTGAGTGTGAGTATAGCCTGTGATGATTTTGAAAAGGTTATTTGGTTGCACTGGAGAAATTTGGGGAGGCTGGAAGAGCGGGTGACAGCTTTAAAGGGACACTGCAGAAGACTTCAGGGCTTCCTGAATAGTTCATTGTTAGGGTTACTACAGCTGAAGAGGTACGCACTAGTACTGATAATGAAGACTGAGCTACACACTGATATACATCAGCTGATCACAGATAAAGATGTTTCCCCAAAATGATTGAATAACCTGAGAATTGATACATGTTTGATTTTAAAAAGAAAGTATCTCAGTAAAATGTCCAAATAAATAGAGCCTGGAAGTAATAAATGCATGAACTAGTTTTTCAGCGTCACTCTGAGACAGGATATTTCTAACTTTAGAGATGTTGCACAAATGGAAGAAAGCAGTCTTACATATTTGTTTAATATGTGTGTTGAAGGACATGTCCTGGTCAAAAATGACTCCAAGGTTCCTCACAGTGTTACTGGAGGCCAAGGTAATGCCATCCAGAGTAAGAATCTGCTTAGATACCATATTTACACCACCCTTTGGATGGCGCTGTCACTTGTTGTTCGATCTCTCTGCGTTAGAGTACCACTTCCTGTTCCAGCACATGGTGGGGTTTTTGTGTAGCTTATCTGCGTAGCAGTTTAATAAAAAACTTGATATCTTCTTATTTCATAGCATAATCTTCACGTGCTTCATCTGAAGCACACTCTCTGTGTACTCACGACCTAATTTATAGCCAAAGTATTCACTCACTGTCTCTGTACTGTTTCGCTAGCTTAGCTTAGCTCGTAGCCGACTCGTTAGCACCATGGCTACTTCACCTGTCCCTCCTGCACTTTCCTGCTCATTGTGTCAGATGTTTAGTTACTCCTCGGCCTCCTTTAGCAGTAATGATATCTGTAACAAATGTAGCATATTTGCAGCTCTGGAGGCCAGGATTACTGAATTGGAGACTCGGCTTCGCACCTTTGATACACCCGTAGCCAGGCAGGCCCCTGTAGCCGGTGCAGACGAAGATAGCGTAGGCCCCGAGCAGCAGGGGAAACAGGGCGGCTGGGTGACGGTGAGGAGGAAGCATAGTCCTAAACAGAAGCCCCAGGTACACCACTGTCAGGTCTCTGTGTGCGGGCAGGCGGAGATGAGGATCCAAATGCAGGACTCGGAGACGGAATTGTAACTGAAAACCTCAGCTTTACTGCTGGCACAAAAACCAAACCGTGAAAACACAAACTGGACCACACAGACAAGTCTTAGGGTACAACACGACACTGAGCAAAGGCAAACACAGGGCTTAAATACACAGGGAAGTAATCAGGGAATGGAAAACAGGAGGGAGACACAGCTGGGAGAGATTAGGGCTAACGAGACAGGGGAGAAGTAAAACTGAACACGCTGACATCACACATGGACATGAACCTTCAAAGTAAAACAGGAAATAACAACACAAAGACGCAGACTGGACTCTGAACTACACCTGCAGGAAAAACGAGGACACCAAAACAAAACCTAAGAACTAAACCCTTAACCAAAATAAACTGAAACATAGAATTCTAATAATAGTCAAGAAAGACCAAAAATTAAAATACAAAATCAAACCAAAACATGACAACTCAAAAAACTGTGTCAAACTGACCCAGAGCCGTGACAACCACGGCTGGTGCTTACTGCGTTGGTATAAGAGATAACACATTGTAACATTCAGGCATAATCTAACACAGTAACACTTTTATTTGTTACACATTCGACAAGTTGCTTGTTGTGTGGAAAGAAGAAAACCTTTCAATTCATTGCTGCTCTGTTTCATGAAAACAGTGTTACTGAGGAACAATAAGTGAGGCTTGCCTCTAAACACTGTGTGTGAGGACTGGGCGAACAGTTTTAGGACAGAGCCACAGTTTTAGTGCCGTCATAACAACTTTGAGCTGTACAAACAAAGTGCCAATTATGCATTTGTTCTGATATCATCTTGCCCTCCTGAAAATAAACTGTCCTAGTAGCGACTATCACAATCACAACAGTGATAACATGTGCTTTTTGTCCAACCTTAATGTGTGTATTTTGCAGGAAATTGTGAGCTACAGACTTTGTATGACTCATTTAAATATTCTCCTATTGAAAGTGAAACTTACAAATACATATACCACAAGGCAAGCCGCACAAATACTCCTGATCACAACTTTCAGTCACAAACTCAAACTGAGCCTCTTTAATACCTTTGAGTCAACAGACACACAGAGTAGCTATGTCTCCTATCTCCTATTCCTAACCTTTTTCCCTTCATTGGCGTCAAGGGAAAGTGGATAGGAGAATTGCTAAGGTGTTACGCCCCAGTCTAGGGTTACAGGAATGCAACACAAGTTTGGAAAGATTGCCCCGCCCTGGTCCCCAAAACCATACACAGAGGGAAACCAATTTCTTAGTGAATCGTGATTTATTTTTCTACACTGCAAAAATGAAGCTCCGGGGAGAACAAAGGCCACAATAACAAACAAAACAAGCTAAGTCAGGAGGAGGTGCTATCTAAAACCCTATGTGAAATCAAGCATCAAACAAAAGACAAGCGCTACACCTAACTCCCTAACTGAAATAAACAGGAGAAAACAGTGCAAGGAAAAACAATAAGGCAGCTCACCCCTTCTGTTGCAGTGCTATTTACAATGTGCTATTTACAATGAAAACTAATGTACACACTATATACAAAACTCAGAAAAGTCGCACAAAGTCACAGGCACAAATGTCTCAGGTTTTGGAGGCCAGGGTCAGGTCTGCTGCTGCTGTCAGTGGCTGCCCCAGGACAACTGCTGGTGGGGGATTTGAAGCAGATCACATGGCCAGGGGACCAATCAGCAGCCATCAGCTCATCCACTCCTCGACCTGCAAAGACTTAAAGGCACAGACAACAACAGCCACCAAAACAGATTATGGACAGGGCCATAACACCCCCCTTCCCAAGACCAAACATCTCCCCTAAAGATGTTTGGCGCTTAGGGGTTCCGAAAACCACGTGACAGCGCATCTGCCAGTACATTCTCTGTCCCTTTTTTGTGACGGATCTCCAGATTGAAATCCTGTACTAAGAGGGACCATACGAATGGTTTTGACACACTTGTGAGACTGGTGAGAGGTGCAACTACATCTGCAAAATTCTTACAGAAACCACGATAATAGCCGGCCATTCCAAGGAACCGGCGAAGTTCACGTCTAGTGCGAGGCACCGGGAAATCTAGGATAGCCTGGACTTTAGCCAGCAGGGGGCGCACCTGTCCCTGACCCACCTGCTTCCCTAGATAGGTCACAGTGGCCTTACCAAAGTCACATTTGGCAAGATTTAGGGTAAGGGATGCCTCTTTTAATCTTTCAAAAATCTCCGTGAGTGTTCCAAGGTGTTCTGACCAAGTCTCTGAATAGGCTACAATGTCGTCTAAGTACACTTCACAGTTTGTGACACCACCTAAGACAATGTGCATAAGGCGTTGGAATGTGGCAGGGGCATTTCGAAGGCCAAAAGGCATGACGGTGTATTGGAGGAAGTGATCAGGAGTGACAAAAGCAGAAATTTCAGATGCACGCGGAGTGAGGGGAACTTGCCAATAACCCTTTAATAAGTCCAGTTTGGTGACAAACTTTGCGGAGCCAACCCTATCAACACAATCTTCCATGCGGGGAAGAGGGTAGGAGTCGGGTTTGGTCACACTGTTCACTTTTCGAAAATCACTACAAAAACGTGGAGTTTTGTCTTCCTTCGGCACAAGAAGGCAGGGGGAACTCCAGGCACTCGAACTAGGGACAGCAAGACCATTTTCCAGCAAGTAGGAAACTTCTTGTTGAAAAAGTGCACGTTTGGTAGGGTTCACACGATAAGCGTGTTGTTTGATCGGAGGGTGGTCACCTACATCTATGTCATGTTCGAGGACAGTAGTGCGAGACGGAGTGTCAGCAAACAGAGATGGGTAAGTATTGATCAGAGAACACACATCGGTCTGGGCAGCCTCATCTAAATGTTTTAGGTGGGATTTCAAATTATCCAATATTTCAGAGTTTCTGAGTCGGGAGCAACCCTCAGCACAAACGAAAGCTAAGCCATCACTTTCTGGGCTATACTGAGACGGAGATGCTGGCACAACTACCGGCACGGCAGACAGCGCAGCGGGGGATGAGGAGGAGTTTACACCTGCATCACGAACAAAATAAGGCTTCATCAGATTAACATGACACACACGACGCTTTCTCCTACGATCTGGGGTACCTATAACATAATCTGTGTCACTCAGTTTCTCTTGAACAGCATAGGGCCCACAGAACTTTGCCTGGAGAGAGGATCCAGGAACGGGTAGGAGAGTCAACACTTTGTCACCCACTTCAAATTTTCTCTGCACGGACTTTTTATCAAATTTACTTTTCATTTTTTCCTGAGACGCGGAAAGAGCCTCGCGTGCAATTTCGCATGCTTTATGCAGACGCTCCCTAAAACAACTTACGTAGTCTAATACGTTCTGCTCGGGGGTAGCTGTGTCGGACAGATATCTCTCTTTAAGCAGCCGCAGGGGACCACGCACTGTGTGTCCAAACACCAGCTCTGCGGGACTGAAACCCGTGGACTCCTGCACACTCTCCCTCACCGCTAGAAGGAGAAGTGGCAGACCTTCGTCCCACTCTCTTCCTGACTCGAGGCAGAACTTCCTCATCATGGCTTTTAAAGTCTGGTGGAAACGCTCAAGCGCACCCTGTGATTCGGGGTGATACGCACTGGATTTTTGATGCTTGATAGATAGCAATTTTAAGACCTGAGCGAATATCTTGGACATGAAGTTAGACCCTTGGTCCGTTTGAACTGATTTAGGCAAACCGAAAGTGGAGAAAAAGTTTACTAATGCTCTGACAATGGCTTTGACTTTGATAGTGCGTAACGGAATAGCCTCGGGGAAGCGTGTGGCGGCGCACATCAAAGTCAAGAGGTACTGATGTCCTGACTTTGTTTTTGGAAGCGGACCTACACAATCGATGATTATGTGCTCAAATGGTTCGCCTAAAGCTGGGATTGGATGCAATGGAGCAGGAGGAATAACCTGGTTGGGTTTTCCGCTGACCTGGCAAACGTGGCAAGAGCGGCAATATTTGGTCACATCAGTCTTCAAACCTGGCCAGGAAAAGTGACGCAGAATACGATGGTAAGTTTTCCTAATTCCTAAATGTCCAGAGAAACTGTCATGTGCTAAGCTGAGTACTTGGGGTCGGAATTTTTGCGGTACAACCACTTGTTGAAATACATTCCAGCCAAGATCACTAGATGAGGGAGGATGCCATTTGCACTTTAACACATCATTTTCAATGCTGTAGACACGGGGATTCTGATCGCTTGAATTTGCGGCAAGTAAACATTTGGCCAAAGTCGGGTCATTCTGTTGCGCATGAATAAAATCAGTTTTGTTTACCTCAAAAGACAGGTCAAGTGTAGCGGGTAGCATTTTATCAGACACACATTTTTCAGCTTCTTCCACAGGCAGTTCAGCTTTCTCAGGAACAGCTTCAGAACATAGAAAAGAGTCAGACAAGTCAACATCACCATATTTGCGCTTGTGGGCGCGTGTGACAACACAGGCAGTAAAAACAGAGGGCAGACTGTCAGCAGCAGGCTCAGAAACAAAAACAAAATCATCGACGGGGTTTTCAATTACTTCAGGGATTGGGAAGACTTTTCCGTTGGCTAGATCATTCCCCAGAATCATAGTAACCCCCTGCACGGGCAAGCGAGCGCGCACCCCAACTGTTACCGGGCCCGAAACGAGAGGTGACTGTAGGAAGACTCTGTGCAGCGGAGCTCGTAACACACTCATTTTCACTCCCCACACAAGAGCATCAGCACCACAAAACGAGTTACTTGAAAAAGGCAACGCGCTTTCCAAAATGAGAGACTGGGCAGCCCCAGTGTCGCGCAAAATTGCAATCGGCACGCGATCCTCCCCTATTCCAGTCAGTGAGGCGAACCCTTGTGAAATGAAAGGTCGGTAACTGCTGTCAAGAGTGTCATTTCCTGGTTCATCACTGATGGGATTAGGAGTAGAAACCGACTGAACAAAACCAACACTTTTTGGCTTTTTCAATGTGTGAGTTTGCTCTTTGCGACGGAGCGATGGACAATTGGCAATGAGATGGCCAGTATCATGGCAATAAAAGCATTCTCGGACAGTCATGGGAACCTGATCAGGGCGCATTTGACGCTTAGGAGAAACCCTCAAACTCCTCGCAGGTTTAGACAACGGGGCACATTCACGGCGCACAGCTGAAAACGTAACGCGATGGGTCAACACAAACTCCAAACAAATACAATGAGGGTTTCTATAGACAAAAACATGGATGTGCCATGGGCTCCCCCGTGTCACCTATTGTAGCAACCTTTACATGGAGGAAGTGGAAAGGAAGGCTCTTGGCTCTTTCAAAGGAAGAGTACCCAGCCACTGGTACAGATATGTGGACGACACCTGGGTCAAAATCAAGACACAAGAAGTGGAATCCTTCACTGCGCACATTAACGCTGTGGATAAAAACATCAAGTTCACCAGGGAAGACACAAAGGACAACTGTTTGCCTTTCCTGGACTGCGCTGTGCACATTGAAGAGAACGGCAAACTCAACATCGAAGTTTACCGGAAGCCCACACACACGGACCAGTACCTCCTCTTTGACTCCCATCACCCTTTGGAACACAAACTTGGAGTAATTAGGACCCTACACCACCGGGCAGAACATGTTCCCTCTAAGCCTGAAGGAAAAAAGAAGGAACACACACATGTAAAGGAAGCACTCAAAACGTGCGGCTATCCTAAATGGGCGTTCTTAAAGTCAGCAAAGAGGCACAGAAAAGAAGACCAGACACCAACGAGGGAGGATAAGAAGGACAGACGCAACAACATTGTCATCCCCTATGTAGCCGGTGTATCAGAAAAACTTAGGAGAGTTTTCTCCAAGCATGACATCCCGGTGCATTTCAGACCCAGCAACACGCTCAGACAAAAACTGGTTCACCCGAAAGACAAAACGCCAAAACACAGACTTAACAATGTGGTGTATGCTGTACAGTGCAGCGAGGAATGCCCAGACCTCTACATTGGAGAGACCAAACAGCCACTTCACAAGCGCATGGCACAACACAGAAGAGCCACCTCCACAGGACAAGACTCAGCAGTCCATCTGCATCTTAAGGATAAAGGACACTCTTTCGAGGATGCCAATGTTCACATTTTGGACAGAGAGGACAGATGGTTTGAAAGAGGAGTGAAAGAAGCATCTATGTCCACTGTGAGCGACCATCTTTGAACAGAGGCGGGGGTTTACGACACCAACTCTCTGCCATCTATAATCCAGTTTTGAGATCCTTCCCAGACGCCTTAACGCCCACTCACATCCTGGGCCATCTGACCTCAGGAATTCGCATGATAAGGTGGGGCCAGGTTTCACAATGAACACACCCGAAACTCTGGCTGATTGGGACCCACACCCAGTTTCACACCTTGGCTCAGGCGATTAGAAGATCATCAGGGGGTCCTTTTGTCCCTCTGTGGGGGGATACTCCCACTAGGTTTATATCTGGGACTCTCCACCATTTGACCTTAGAACTGAAGAAGCTTCTCGGATGAGAGGTGAAACGTCTTCAAGCAACTTAAAGAAGTCCAGACGCTTTTCTTTGTAAGCTCCTTTGACAAGTTATCCTATTAGTACCCTTTCAAAATCACTCAGTACATCAAACCCTAAAAGGCACAAAATGAAACATTTTTCCATTAGTGAGAAAGATGGTTTATTAAAAATGCCTGTGAGACAGTTAGAGATGGAGACAGTTAATGCATGTTTATTAAAAATTCACAAGATATTTTGGAGCATCATTCATCACATAAAGGGAAAAAATCATTTTCTGCTATAATAATCCTCTGTCTCTTTGTCTCTCCTCACCCACCATAGTAGCTTCTTGGTTCAGTCCTGGTTGCTGGTGGCAGGGCTGGCACATGCCAGGCTTGCTCAAGCCAAATCCTTTGCCAAGTAGTGAGAATCGAGCCAACACCGATTTGTCCTGTCACCTAGTGGGAGTCAAACTGAGTCTGACAATATCAACTGTTTCCTGGGGCTGTGACAGTTGTCAGCACCGTGAAACACATTAAAGCAACATAGCACTCAGTTATCTCGCACCGAAGCTTGCTCTACTATTACCGTAGAAAGGATGGCTCTCTACTTATTGAATAAATGTGGGTTTTCATGCTTTCATATTCAGTTCCCAGCGGTACACAAACCAACAGTGGAACTATGTACACAGTTCTGCTAGATTCACACTTCCACTGGTCCCATTCAGGTTATTCTGCATCATCGTTTTGCAAATCTCTGAACACAAACTGCGTCACTTAGCAGGTTTGGTTCACGTGGCCTTCAAAATGCAACACGCTGATTATCAACAAGTCTCACTCTCACTGCACTGGACCTACTCAAACTCAGCTGGAAGAAGACTGCATCTGTGTGTCATAGGTCATGGTTCTTGCAGGTCTTGCTCCTTTTTCTCCTTAACTGTCCGTCTCTCTGCTTTCTGTGCTCTCAGGTGGAGCTTTTCCACTCCACACTTGGGTGGGGTGCTGATGCAGCCACTGCTCTTGTTCTCTCTTTGCTCATCGGTCACCTGAAATCTCGTGTTTGCCAGATTGTTGTCATCCTTGTAGTGTTACTTGCTGTCGACTGCCTCGGCTGTTTTCTGACTGACTTAAAGTCAAGCGTCCTGAACATTGCTGCTGTGGTTCCACACACCCCGGGGGGATGTCTCTGTTATCTGGATGTGCTTACTAAGCCAGCGTTGGTCCGGTCGCACATAGTACAAGCTCATCCAGGTTCCCTCAGGGTTTTATTCAATGTTTGGGTTTTCTGTAGTACAAAGGTGGTTCACGTCTTAGCTGTGTAAATCGCCATGGTAACTATATATTAATGCTAGAACTCCGCAGGTGTGAAATCACCACCTACTGACCAATGAATGCTCCAGAAAATACCATCTCCTGGAAGATCCTCCTGTCCTCTGTGGGGAGAGTCAAGAAGGTCTAAAGTGCTTCAGCTGCATCCAAAGTCTTTATATTTACCTGCTGAGCGTCACCAGATATAGAAATACAGATGCTTAGACACAAGTTTTTCCTTGATGTTTTTTAAAAAAGTGTAATCGTTCAGTTTTAAGTGTTAACATCTGAGACGTCACACAGACTAAGCCTATGTTTGAACATGTTTGTGTATCAGTTCAAATGTGCTGTTTCCAGCCAAACCGAAACCCTGCATGACACTGGTGTGCTCTGTGCCTCACCCACCCCCCCAAAAAACCTCCCATTCAGTGAACTGACACCAGTGCATAAAATAAGAGTAAGCCTTCTCGTATGACCTTACATCAGCGTCATGCTTGTATTTGTTTTTCACTGTTTGAGCTTTGACTGGAGCTTTGTTAGTTACATCATTGTGTTGTTCCTTGTTGTTTTAAATTGATTTTCATGGCACATGCCTGCAGAGAACTGAGTGAGGAGCTCAGCAAACCATCTCCTAATGTTCACGTGTGGGTGGTTAGAAGCCTTTGTAACTGTATTTGTTCAGGGTAATTCAACTTTAGTTTCACGGATTTAGGATTATGCTGTACATGTCTGTTGTTTCCAACTTTGCATGCATTTTAATCACTGGACACGCGAACAAACAGTGAAGATGGGACTCTTCTCCACCAACCCATGTGATCTGTAAAGTATCATACAAAGACAGAGACCATATGTACTCTGCACATAACAAACAAACAGACACTAGACTTGCTTTGGGCTTTAGTTTGTAGGTGAAGGAACATTTAACTGCTTTAGCTAGTGGCGTGCAGCTAATGAGCCTGTAGGTAAAACGTCCCAATAGTGGGAGGAAACCTGGACCCCTCTGTGCTCACATGTGTTTGCCTGGAGGAATAACACATGATTTAACCCCTGAACCACTGAGAGGAAGTTCATACCCAGAGGGAAACAGGTGCATGTAGTCAAGCTTGTGTTAGTGTATTAGTGGAGTTATGAGGACATAAACTGCTTTCTCATTCCGGTAACCTGCCGTCCTTTTTGGAGCAAAAGTCTCTGGAACTAGGAATAAATATTTGGAATATAGTTAAAGGAAGGCTTAGGATTCAGAAAGTGAAAGTTATGGTAAATGAATGCAAGTCAGTGTGCTGTTCTCTGAAGTCAAGTGTGCGTGTGTGTGTGTGTGTGTGTGTGTGTGTGGGTGGGTGTTTGTGGATCATATCACATTCACAGAGAGGAGATGTTGGCTTTGCTTTGTGCTCTCTCTGCTTTAATCCCCCCTGACAGGCCCTGTGTAAATACCACTGACGTTTGAAGCGGTAGGAGACGGCTTTTGGTTATGAGGGGAAAGTTGAATCCTGAGCAGGAAGATGATGTGCAGGCTCTTTCTTTCCAAGCCTGGATATTTACACAAAGGCCAAAGGGCAGGTGAAATTTACATCTTCATGTTTAAATTTAGGTTTGAATCCTTTCATGTCTCTCCATGTTTTCATCAGTATGCAAGGTTCTGTAGTCATCGTAATGACACACACTTCTTAATTAGAGGGTAAACATGGAGAAACATGTTCTCTTTGGACGTCTGTGCACCTTTCAGCTCATCTTTGAAGGCGACCAGCTATACGTTTCTTTTTTTAGTTGAAGTTTTAAAGGCAGTGATGGGAATAACGGCATTACAAGTAACGGCGTTACTAACAGCGTTACTAACGAGTAATTTAACTAATTACTATTCCTATCGTTACAACGTCGTTACCGTTACTAACAAGAAAATGCAGTCGCGTTGCTATTTTTCAACAAACAGACGGTTGAAGCTGTGTTCAGCTTAAACCATCTTATATCAGCTGCACAGAAGTAGCTGTAAGTAATCTGAGCGCTGCAGCTTTAAGCAGCTGCGCGCTCCCGCGGACGGTGATCACTTTCTGGTAAACGATCACTTTTTGGCACAACACCTGGAGCTCAGGGGGCAAAACAATGGCACGAGTGCTGCTGTTTGACTGAGGAAGAATAAAGGAGTCGTGGTAAGACAATCACATGACCACTTAAAGACAAAGCAACAAGGTGACATATACCAGTTTATAAACTGTGTTGATAGGACACGTAAAACCAGAGTCATGATACACAAGATATACGCGTGTTTTTCCTCAATAGTTTCGTCACGTTTATATAAATAATAAAACAAAACAAAAACAGCCCGTTGGTGTTGGTGGAAAAATGCACCATGTCGACCAATCAAAAATGATATGGCAACGTGACGTTTGGTTGTTTAGGAAGAGAGAGAGAGAGAGAGAGAGAGAGAGAGAGAGACAGCAGAAGAAGAGAGAGAGAGAGAGAGAGAGAGAGAGAGAGAGAGAGAGAGAGCAGAAGAAGAGAGAGAGAGAGAGAGAGAGAGAGGGAGAGAGAGACAGCAGAAGAAGAGAGAGAGAGAGAGAGAGACAGCAGAAGAAGAGAGAGAGAGGGAGAGAGAGAGGGAGAGAGAGAGACAGCAGAAGAAGAGAGAGAGAGAGAGAGAGAGAGAGAGAGAGACAGCAGAAGAAGAGAGAGAGAGAGAGAGAGAGAGAGGGAGAGAGAGAGACAGCAGAAGAAGAGAGAGAGAGAGAGAGAGAGAGAGAGAGAGAGAGACAGCAGAAGAAGAGAGAGAGAGAGAGGGAGTTTTGAGATGTGAGAGATTTGTGATGTTTAGCGTGTTTGGAGTGTGTAGTTAATGTGTTGTCTTGTGTAGTTAATGTGTTGTCTTGTGTAGTTAATGTGTTGTCTTGTGTAGTTAGTGTGTAGTGTTGTGGATAGTTTTGTGTTGTGTGTCAGAACAATGAGGCGGCTGCTGTCTCCAGGTAGAAACAGCAGTGATACACCTGCTGCTGTCAGACCTGCAGGTATCAGGCTGTGATGTTTCCTTTATAGTGGACAGAAATATTTGGAGTGATACAAATAACTTGTGTGGCATCTAACCGAATGCAGAACAGCTGATTGTTCTGTAAATAGTTTAAATTGGTTATTTAAAAAAAGGGTAAAAGGTAAATGGCTGCAAATAACTTTGTTGTTTGCAAAACTTGTGCATATGATTTTAAAATTGACAATTTATATTTGCATTTAAAGTTGTGAAATATGATTCAATAAACATGTTTGTGGTTGTTACAGTAAAAAATAAAACTTTTTCTACTCTGATTTTATGTTTTGCCTGTGTGGAGATTAGAAAATTATTTTACTGATACTATTCATAACCATTGTTGTTTATCATTATTATTTCATCAGAGCATTTATTGAAGCTGTTGATGTTACATTAAAGTCTGTATTTCAGGTGTGAGCATAATTACATAATAATCTTTCATTGCAGGTGCAACTGTAATCATGTTATCCATATTGCATTTTGTGCTAATTAAAGAGTTGAAGCTCACTAAAGTTAATTAATGGTCTGAAGCTTCGGGCAGCGCGATGTCTGGTCGATCAATTGAGAAAGTTAAGGTGACCCGAACTATGACCGAATTGCATACATGCTTACAATACACCACATATGATATAGAAACAGAATACAGGCCTGTGTGTTCAGCAGCCTGCTGCATTGGAGTTTGCCTGGTAACAGATGACTCAGATGACTCAGGAAGTATACTTTTAAAATGTCTTTGTTTGTCAAGTGAGGTCATGCACTGAGGTCAAGACACACATAAGTCTGCCTGTGCACACATACACAGTATATAGACTTGTTTTGCTTGTAAACGGCATGTTCATGTTCTGTTCTGAAGTGCAGTAAGTGAAATAACAGGAAGCATCTGGCGGTGGTGGAGGAACAGAGGAAGGAACTGTTCTGTTTTGAATGTGTCCAATGTTGAGGAATGACTGGAACTGATGCATGTTAGCCATCTGCTTTGACGCATGATGTTCGTCATCAACTATGTTATATATATGACTGCTCATTTATTGTTCTGGGGAGATCGAGGCTGATGTTTTGCAGAGCTCATCTCCACCACACGCGTGTGTAAATAAAATCATTGTTTTGACGCACAATGGACCTCCAGTCGTTTGTCTCTTACCTCAAATCACGAATCGGGACACCTGATTTTAGATCAAAATGAAAACATGACTGTAAATTCAGACACGTGAGGTTGTGCTGATGATACCAAACAAGGCAAATAAATATTTTTTAAAGGTGAAATGTGGAGGAAACATCAGAAGTAATTAAAAATGGCCGATTATACCCTGGACCCCAGAGGGTTAAACATTTTTTTTAAAGTAACGCAATAGTTACTTTTCCTAGTAATTAATTACTTTTAGAATCTTGTAAGTCAGTTACTAACTCAGTTACTTTTTTGAAGAAGTAACTAGTAACTATAATTAATTACTTTTTCAAAGTAACTTGCCCAACACTGTTTAAAGCAGAGAGGAGCTGTTAGACCCAAAGGGATGCCCAAATTATCCCAGTCACTGTTTCCACTACGCTCTAAGGACACCATCAAAGTACCCCCCCCAGCACCTGACAAGGGTCTCAGCTAAGGTCAGCGGTGCTCCAGTCCCACTGTGGACAGCCTGAGCTGGATGCCACTTTGTCCTTCTGAGTCATTGTCAGAATTGCCTTGAAAGCCTTTTCTGTAGCCTCACCAAAGTCCTCCCAACCACAGCTTGTGCTTCAGCTGAGGCCGTCTCCTTACATCAGACAGCTGCACTGTCAGAGCTGCAGAAAGATAAAATGATTATGTTGGATTAGACCTCATGTTGAGTATGACGGGAAGCTCAGCTGTTAAGCAGCCCACCAAGAATCCTTACATGTTCCCTGTGGTCACTCTGGCACTGAGGACTCATGTAAGTAATGTCCAAATAAAAACATGGCTGACAGTGTTAGTGAAGAGACAAATAAGATTATTCTGAACAGAAATGTTTTTTTCTGAGTATATGTCCCCGTGCCTGCCCGGCTGACTCGAGGTCAGGCCACATGTTATTGTTGCGCTTTCTCTCTTCCTCTCCTCTGTCTCTGTCTGCCTGGGCGGCGCTAATCTCGGGCTCCGCCTCTGGCCCACGCACCTGCTCTGATTGTTACACCTGCTGCTGATCTACCGGGTTTACTGAGCACGACGAGCATGACGGTTTTGTGATCATGTTTTCGTTGTACATAATATCCCTGGACCTGATCTGAGAGCGACTGAGTGGCGAAGTGCGAGTGGCGTGGAAGCGAGAGTGACTGAAGAGGAGTGTGGAGAGATTAAAGAAGAGCGTCACGTGTGTGTGGACTTTTCCCCTTCCTTCCTCATGGACCCCCGCACACTGTATATATTGCATGTGGTGAACTTTGTAAATAAAACTCACTAGTTTCTGTAATATGAACAAAACCTATTAATTATTTTCCGTTTTCCAGGTCACAGGAATTAAAATGATTGAAAAATAAATAAATTACAGAGCAACAAAGTCAACACGATGTTCTAACAGAACAGGCCCAAAGAACAATTATGGAATTACTTTGAGCTTTTCTTTGGTTTGATTTGCCTGTTTTCATTAACAGAACTGTTTAAAGAACCACTGCCATGTACATGTTGTCTTTATTTCATTTCAGTTTTGGTCTTATGTCCTGGTTCAGTCTTATGAATATGTGAGCAGCACCAGCCACCAGATGGAAAAGACAAAAAAGAGGGTGGGTGAAGGTCTTTGGGTGCTCCAAGGTGTAAGAAAACAAACAAGTCAGCTCACAGTTCACATTTTTTCAAAATGTGTGTGTGTGTGTTTTAAATGTCCCTGCTAAAAAGAGAAGAATCAGAGAACAGCAACGCCGTCGTTTCTCTGGAGTGTTGTGGGGGAAGCATGAAGGCTAAATGTAACCCAGCTCCTTCCCCAGGAATCACAACTAACCTCAACCAGGAAAAAAGAATATAACATGGCTAATGGTTGCACAGGAGCTGTTGATTGACAGCTCAGTCTGTGTCCCCGCCCTCACGTTTAGTCACAAGCTCTCGGTAGTGACCGAAAGATTTAAGATGGGGAAGGAGTTTCCTATGGAAGGTGGCTGGGTCATTCAAGAGGGACCTAAATTAGAGCTCAACATTGAGACAGCTGAGGTGGTTTGGACATATGATTATAATTTCTCCTAGACACAGTAATATTTATGCAGAAAGATGGAACCAGTTCAATTCAATACAAAAAATGGTGGGTCAAAAATGAGCAGACCTGATGAAGGAGCAAGTATCTACTAACTAAAATGAAGCCGAGGTTTGATGCTTGAGAGGCAGCTGACAGGGTGAACTCTTTTATTAAACATTGATGGGCACTGTGTGGTCTTCTTGACACAGAATGATGTGGAGTGAAATATTCATCCAGCAAAGGGCTGCTTTATTAAAATGATGTTCACCGTATAAATCCAACAGCTCTTCCTAACAGCTGAGTTTCTGAACAGTTGGATGCAGAAGAACACAAATCATCGTTTACGGTGACCAAACCCGTTCTTGTATTTTCTAAACTACACTGAACCCTGTATCCAATGCATCGACCATTGATGTCATGCTATGTTATTGCCTGCGGTGGGCATGCAATAGCCCTGCTGATTATTCGGCTGATTTCACTTCCACAGGCAATGGGTGTTGCCCCAACTTGTGGATCTCCAAGAAGTGTCACTTCCTTCTCCATAAACTGGCACCTCCACCTTCACAAATGCAGTCTCCTGTAGTCTCTTTTGCACTTATGACGTTGTCTCGTGGTGTCTTCTTCTTTCCATGTCAGCAGTATGTTGTACATACTGCACATCATTATATTTTCAATTTCAATTTCCGGGACACTATGGGAAGTGTGTGCATAGTGTGCTGGAAATTGGATTGGAACTCACCTTGAATGGTAAGTTTATTATTTACATGCCAAATATCCTTGGGCCAGATACTAACTCCATGTTGCTCTCTGATGCATCCATAGGAAGTGCTTGAAAACAACTTAGAAAAGAGTTTGGGTGGATGTACAAACTGTGTACATCACTTGTGTGACGAAACGCCACATCCAGATGAACAGAACCAACTTTTTGATTGGCCCTTACCTGCCAATCACAGCTTCTTCTGTCACTATACATGCTCAGTGTACAGTGTATGTACCTTACCATGAGATATGAGATATATACTTGCTTACTATCATCCACAGCATATTTTTCTCCACTTCAGCAGTCAGTTCATTAACTCAACTGATAACCAGTCAGTCACACTCCAACACAGATAGTGAACCACATTCACAAGCAAGCAAGGACCAGTTTGTGACAACAATCACACTTCACAGAAAGGCACAAACTTTGCTTCACCACAAACTCGCGGCAAATTCTGCAGTTTCTTGTTTCTTGCTACGGGGCAATTACATGTTCTCATAAACACTGCCACCTAGTGGTGACAGTAGTTAAATTTTACACGTTTCATTACATTTAGGTCATTTAAAAATCTGTGTAAAAACAAATGGAGTGGAATATGAGAGCAGCACACATGGTTTTCTGTCTTTCTGTCTCCGGATGTAGTTACTGTAACCAAATCAAACTATCCTGGAGACGACAGATTCTGTTTGATGTCTATGGCTGCTGTGTCCCCAAATCTAACCTCCATATCATGTAAACAGTAGAAATACCTCATTTGATTACTTTATTTCCTGTCTGAAAAGTTTCACAAAATTCAAAGACTGAATGAAAGAAGAGCACCCAGGATGAATAAAATAAGGCCCGAATTCAAACCTTATTTTCATTCATCCCACCTCCTCACAAGTGCAAAGGTCAATGTATATTTTGCTGGAGGATAGAGGTTGGTAGTGGTGAGAGAAAGACAGAGAGAGGATAGCAGCGCCTGGCTTTCCTCCATTTGGGTTCAGTAGGGCAGAAAGCATTAGAAGAGAGTGGCTGTGCAAAATCCTTCCACCTACGCCCCTGAACCTGCCACAGCCCTAAAACACACCACGGGGCACGTCAGAAGCCAACTAAGCACCCACAATGTTTCAGGAGCCAGAAACCTCTGGATGGTGAACAGTGGGGGAGGTCAGAGCACAGCAAGTGAAGCAGCTGGCAACAATATCAGTAGCAACAGCAGATGTCTTTTTCTGACTACAGATTTGATTTTAAGATGACCTGAAGTGTGTGCAACAGTTTATATTCAGTCTGAAGAATCACTAACTGTCTTGGCTAGGGATGGGTACCGGTATCCGGTGCCATGATGGCACCAGTTCTGTCATAAACGGTAGTAACCAGACCGAAAAGCAGCGCACATTTCGGTGCTTTATTTCGGTGCTTTTTTTTTTCCTGACCTGTGATACACTTTAGATTCTAGCCAATCATTTTACATTTCCGAGGATAGTAGGCGGGCCCAGGTACGTACGTTCTTTTAGAGCAGAGCTACAGATTAAAAATGCCCAAGGCGAAGCGGTCAAAAGTCTGGCTGTACTTCACAGCAAAAGATGCAAACTCAGCAGCCTGCAACAAGTGCTTTAAGGTGATACTGTGATACTGTCAAAGGAGGTAACACCTCAAATCTGATGAAACACCTGGCAACGCATAGCGTTTTTTTAAAAGCCGAGAAATGCGCCGTATTTGATAGCTTGCTGCGAGACCTCACACCGTGCACATCTACTGCGGGTGTGGTGCCTGTTATCGAGTTAGCAACATCCCCCAAGAACCCGAAGAGGAGAGTCCTGGCCCCTAGCCCTGCCAGTGTAGCAGAAATGATGAGGATGATGATGGCAGCAGCAGCAGCCGTTCTTCTCTGCGTGAGTAGCTTAATGTTGTTCGTGTGTAATTTACGTTGAGTAGGCTAACCACGTTATTACATTAATGCATGTAAGGTGAACTAGCAAACACCATCATAGCTACATGTGGCTGTCTTCTTGTTTGATGGCAGATACTCCCTTCACCCTGGCCAAAAAGGCTAAAATGACCAAAGAAAAAGTGGAAAACAGCTGAACATGAGAGGTTTTTGGATAAAGTTTGTGTTTTTTCCATTGTTTAAGCACTGCTTCCAGCCAAGAGTGATACCATATATGCCCCATAGCTGCAGAAAAGGCTAACCTTGTTATCTTTTTACAAAAAAACAGCTGAACATGAGAGGTTTTTGGACCAATTTTGTGTTCTCCATTCTTTAAGCACCGGTTTGAGCACCGTTTAAGCACCAGCACCGTTTCAAAAGTACCGGTTTGGCACCGGTATCGGATAAAACCTAAACGATACCCATCCCTAGTCTTGGCAAAAGGTCAAGCCTTCAGTGTAAGATCCTGTAAATCGCTTCTGTTTCAGTCTTTTATCATGTACCAGCGCATGGATGAGACATTTTGGGTCTTTTCACCTGTCATCTTTCACTGTGATCAACCTTGAACGCGTCTCTAACTTTTGCATTTCATTCGAGTTAAATGAAGAGTGTAGCTTCAAATCTTTAAACAATGTTGTTTTAGAGGTGGGTGTATGGATGACATCACTTTCTGATATCACTCCTCTGTGTATCTCTGAAAGGCAACTTGGAAAAACTCAAGAAGGTGATACAAGCTGCGTGAGACTCCAACAGAGGAATCCCACAAGCTACTTAATGGCAAAAATTAGCTGTTGGGATGAAGTCATGGTGAAAATGAGCAGAGGTTTAACACGCTTGTGGAGCTACCTCTAACATATGTAGAGAAGAAAAATTCACCTAAATACAAAGAGACTGCAGTACTGGGGTGCTTTAAAAGAACTGGCACAAAGGCATCAACGTCATCATGCAGAGCCAGGTACACAGCTACCTGCAGTAAGCTATGGTGGAAAACAGAAAAGCGACAAATGTAAGATTGTGAAGATGGGAGAACATCTTGAAATAGGCCCAGTTCAACCGATCAGCAGGAAGCCACAAAAACAGGAAGAGAACACAGAGCAACCATATGATGACTCATTGTATGGTTCAAGAAAAGGGCAAGATAATATGTGCCATTGGGGATTTATTCTCAAGCAAGGAGAAGAAGAGCAAAATAGGAAAGTGCCAAGCAGCTCCCAAGAAGAAAAAGTGACGAGACTGCCAAAGGACGGGTGGTCCCGGACAAGTCCTCATTGGATGTTGTACATGTTAGGTCATGTACCCTAGCCACACTGAAGGAATCTGAAAAGTAATGCTGGATTCCTGAACACCAGATTTGATGGGTCCTCATGAATGCAAGATATGTGGTCAATGCAATGCTGGATGAAGATGACAGCCAAACAAAAAACAGCCCTATTCCCCGGGGATCAGTGTGCATGGATGTGGCTGGATCAATGGGAGTGACCAGGACAAAGTACCCACTAGTGTTCATGGACTCCATGTCCACGAACACTAACAGGCTCTGCTTGGGTATCGGTAAGAATAGCCAAGAAGAGCCAACGCTTACAGTGTGATTACAATGTTAGAGCAAGTTTGCAGTGTTTTACGTGTGTCAAAGGAACTATGGGCAGACAATGGAACAAATTTTTGTAATACTCAAGTGGATCATTGGCGATCGACAGAATGGAGTGATGAGGATCTATTCTCCTCTGTATACACCGCAGGCCAATGGGGTGGTCAAACAGACCATTGGACTAGTTAAAAACCAGATAGGCAAAAATGCCAATGCAGAGTAGAGCACCAAAACCCTGTAAATAATGAGGGCGTCGAACGACCGACCAAGAGCTAGTCACCACTCCCGAGCAGAGAGTGGGCAGAGCTCAGAAGGGGAGAAGGAAGTCTCAGTTAATGTAGGGCAAAGAGTGTGGATCACAGCATGTGACCATTGAAAAGGTACTGTAGTAAAAGAGTCTGACATAGTTGAGAAGATTATGGATAGAGACATAGTTTTGCTAAAGAAGAAATGAGACCGGTGTTGAACAGCTTAAACCAATTCCAAACTAGAAGGAACCAGGAAATGGCCAAGAATACCCCAAACCTACCACTCAGTGTCAGAATGGCCAATGTCTATGGGACATGTTTTAACAAGAACTGCGTCGGAGCTCTAGACAGACAGAGCTTCGAAGATACCGAACCACGCTAAGATATGATTCCTGTTGGAATGGTGAGAAGTTAAAAATACCTGTGTGCTAAATGAGCAGAAGATTAGACGACTCAAAAACCAATAAATGCTGACAGAACAAGAAAGATTACAGAGGAGCAACCAGATTTGAACCTTGACTTCCTTCTTGCTGCGTCATGCAACACCGTGCAGCAGAGGATGATCCACTCTGTTAGAAACAGGAGGCAAAGGCATGAATCGGTTCTGCAGCCTCTGGTGACTTCAGCTATCCTGCTGCCATTCTCTCTATTCTCTGACACATTTTTGATATGATAGCTGTACAATTATTATTAGGAACATACAGTTTTATATTTGCTGTGTGCAGATCTCAATCCTCATATCACAGAAGAGTCCTGTGCAGTTTTTTGTTTTTCAAAATAAAATTTCCCTATAACACATAAATATCAGCAGATCTTCACTCTCCTTCTGAGCCGTTGTTTCTGTAACAGCTCAAACTGTCTGAGTAAATTTGCGAATGCTGGGATCCACTTTACTGTTGCTGAGCTGTGTGTGAGTTCCCTGAATAATTCTCTGGTAACTGCTCTGTCCCAGTCAGTCTAACTGTTGCAGGCATCAGTGTCAGCCAGCTCTCCTAAGCCACAGTGTTACCTGAGAATTCATCACCATGCATTGACATGGAGACACAAACACATTCACAGACAAGTCTTCATGTATCGGTCCATGTGCACACAAACACTGCAGCCTGTTCTGGGGTTTTAATTATACGGGTGCTGCACCGTCTCTGTGATGCATCTAGGGGATTGTTTAAAAGGTCAGATGAGATGATGAACCACAGACCAAGAGGAAGGCTCAGGGGAGCCTCAACAAGGGAGAGACTGTAATAATGTGAGTGCATATGCACAACCAGGTACAAGCCGTGTGTGTGTGTTTGCACCACACTTGTTCAAAGTTCGTTTAAGCAGGCTGTAGAGAGCGTGACACTCTTTATAGCTGCTGTTGATTGTCTTTCTTTTGACATGATCACAAATACAGACTGAAAACAAACCTTACCCACAGACACCTAAAGTAAGCCGATCCACCGTTTTGCTGTGGTGGACAGTTTTGGGATGTTTGGATCCTGTAACAGGGAAGGATCTTCACAAATCAGCATAAACCTGTTGTAAACGATCGCCTTTATCCTACAACGAAACATTTCTATCATGACTGGAGTGCTCACTTTTAGGATGACACTGACCTCAGTGAGATTGTGGAGAGATGTGTTAAGACAGAATTACAATGAAAATATAAGAAGCTATCCATCCATTTTCTTAATAGCATATCCATTTCAGGCTCATCATGGATGTGAAGCTATCACCAGTTTATCAAAGGGTAAACAACTCACTGCTTTTGCACTTAGTTGGACAGAACCCCAGAGCCTCTTCCTGTGAAGTGACAGTGCTAACCACCACACCTCTGTAGAGAGTAGCAGCTTCTCGGTGAAAGCTCCTTGTTGATGTCAGTCGCCAGGAGAGAGTGGCCACACCGCTTTGAGCTTATGGGACCTGGAACTCAAATGACCGCTCATGCACCCAGCGTATGGAGGAGATCATCTTTGAGTCTTGAAGCACACAGGCTACAGCAGCAGAAGATCACAGCAGGTGTGCCTACTTTCAGCAGAAAACATGAAACAATGGCTGCAGTACACATTGGGCTCTGAGTCTGATGCTGTAAGGTTTGTCAGAATTGAAACATCCCTGTAACAGTAAATCCGGCTGCTGATGGTGTAATGCAGCGGTGCCCAACCCCGGACCACAGACCGGTTTGGTACAGACCGCGAGAGTTGAGGCTCGGGTGTGAAATTTATGGTTTTCAGGGTTTTTATTGTTATTTTTTTATCGCTTTTATTGTTAACTCGGTTTCCCTGGGTCTCCCGTTTGTTATGAATAAATCTTCTTTTTTGGTTTAGTGGTTTTATTTTGTTGTATTTATCCGCGACACCTTAAAGGCCGGTCTGTGAAAGTGTTGTTGGACATAAACCGGTCTGTGGCGTAAAAAAGGTTGGGGACTGCTGGTGTAATGGAATGGGGGAAATTTTCACTGCACACTTTGGACCTCAGAATTAAATTAAATGCAACAGCCTACCTGCACATTGTTACAGGCCACATCTATGCTTGTATGGCCATCATGTCATGGCTGCTTCCAACAGAATAATGCTCCATGCCACAAAGCTCAGATCTTCTAAAACTGGTTTCTTGAGCGTAGCTCTGTAGTCACATGACTTCCAGTCATCAGCTTGATTGACATTGACATCATGGATCAAATATTAATTAAACAGCCACAGCTCTGATTGGCTGACTCTGATTTTTTTATATAACTGAGTTAGCATGACAAACAAAACAGAACTGCTGTCAAAGGAGCTTGCAAAGAAAAGCGTCTGGACTTCTTTAAGTTACTTGAAGACGTTTCACCTCTCATCCGAGAAGCTTCTTCAGTTCTAAGGTCAAATCTCCAAAACACAGACTTAACAATGTGGTGTATGCTGTACAGTGCAGCGAGGAATGCCCAGACCTCTACATCGGAGAGACCAAACAGCCACTTCACAAGCGCATGGCACAACACAGAAGAGCCACCTCCACAGGACAAGACTCAGCAGTCCATCTGCATCTTAAGGATAAAGGACACTCTTTCGAGGATGCCAATGTTCACATTTTGGACAGAGAGGACAGATGGTTTGAAAGAGGAGTGAAAGACGCCATCTATGTCCACTGTGAGCGACCATCTTTGAACAGAGGCGGTGGTTTACGACACCAACTCTCTGCCATCTATAATCCAGTTTTGAGATCCCTTCCCAGACGCCTTAACGCCCACTCACATCCTGGGCCATCTGACCTCAGGAATTCACATGATAAGGTGGGGCCAGGTTTCACAATGAACTCACCCAAAACCCTGGCTGATTGGGACCCACACCCAGTTTCACACCTTGGCTCAGGCGATTAGAGGATCATCAGGGGGTCCTTTGTCCCTCTGTGGGGGGAAACTCCCACTAGGTTTATATCTGGGACTCTCCACCATTTGACCTTAGAACTGAAGAAGCTTCTCGGATGAGAGGTGAAACGTCTTCAAGTAACTTAAAGAAGTCCAGACGCTTTTCTTTGCAAGCTCCTTTGACTACGATGACCTGGATGACTGAGAACCTTCACAGACAAAAAACAGAACTGCGTGTGTTGGGCGCTACGGGTCACGGTCAGGAGCCATTGCTGCCTTTCCAAAGGCTAACAGTCCTGATAATCATCCAAATTGTAACACAAATGTTAATAAGAAGCTTCCTGTTCTTTTTAGAATACCCATAATATAACTGTACTTTTCACCTAACACTCTCTTTTTGTCAGGTTTCCTTTATTCATTGTGTGACTCTCTTCCCATGGAACAGAGTTTCTAATGAAACATTTTATTAAATATTGGCATTTCAAACGTCCCATCAGTCAAACCTCAGTAAATGTTTGAGACGAGGAGACAGAAGGAGCCCACATACATTGCAATCAGGGTTTATGTTGACAGTCATTTACAGAGTTTTAGGAGCACTGATGAGTGCCGCAGCTGTCTGTCATTCTGACGGATTACAAAATAATTACTGTCACTACAACATGGTTACACACATAATCTGTCTGGGAGAAAAGAAACAGCCCTCACAATAAATTACTGCGCAAGAACTTTTTTTAGGAAATGAGAAATCTTTGTAGGGCCATGAAAAATTATATTTATAACTTATATTCAAACCAGTGAAACCTTGAAAAGCAGAGCAGTCTATCCCAGAAAAACAACATGCCAAGGGGGTATTAGTTTCTGACAGCCCAGGGTTTAATGAGATAAAGTTTTCCTTACTGAACAATGCTGACTGATACAGTGCAAATCTGGTTCTATTCAGGTACGATGGGCCTGTTCTTGTCCAGAGTACAGAAATAACCACACACACACTTTATCCTTCAAGCTCGGGTCCTCTACCAGAGGCCTGGGAGTTTGAGGGTCCTGTGCAGTCTCTTTGCTTGTCCGAGGACTGTGCTCTTCTGGATACAGATCTCAGATGTCATTACTGGGATCTGCTGGAGCCATTTCCTCAGTTTTCGGAGTCACTGCCCCAAGTGCTCCGATTACAGCAGGGACCACCGATCCCTTCACCCTCCACGTCTTCTCGAGCTCCACTCTTGGTAATTCTCAAGCTTCACATGTTCCTTCTTCCAGATGTTTCTATTACTTGGTATAACTCTACATCTATTGGTCTTCCTCTGCTTGTCCACTGCTACTATGTCTGGTTGGTGAAGCATTAGCACTTTGTCAGTCTTTATCCTGTAGGATCTTACCTTGTTCGACCACATTAGACCTTAACCAGGTCATTCTGACCTCGGGACTTCCAGGCCATACTCGGCACAGATGTTTCTGTACACTATGCCGGCCACTTGGTTATGGCGTTCCATGTATGCCCTGCCTGCTAGCATCTTGCACACTGCTTTTATGTGCTGGATTGTCTCAGCCTGCACCTGAGGTCTTGCCTGGTGTGGTACATAACAGCATCTATGGATCTTGTGCTTAGAGCTTGTTCCTGTGCTGCCTGTGTTTTATCTTTCAGTCCAGCCACTGGTAGGTTTCTCATTATCAGCCACTTCTTCTAGCTGCCAGTGGTACATGTCGTCCATGATGGTTCCAGTTCTTGCTCCTCTTCTTTCTCAGTCTTCTGCTGCCTGAGGTATGCACTAAGCACACTATGAGTTGTGGCCATCTTCCTGATGTACTCATGGATCTTTGCTGTTTCATCCTGTGACATTTCTTCCACACAGTCTCCAGGTGCTGGACTTGAGATGAAACCATCTGAATGGTAACCATGGTAAGAAGCTTCCTTGTCTTGATGTCAGTGGCTTCTATGTCCTCCTCTGGCCAGCTTATTATGGTGTTAATTGCCCAGATCTTGTTCTTCTCATCAAGCTGACTCCTCGGGACTTGCATTGCTCTGCAGGTATTTGATGCTTGCTTTCCAAGTGGGGCCTTCATGGTTACCGTCTGCAGGTACTTGCAGTTGTTGTCAGTGTCTCAGCGTACAATCCCTCCACCTTGCATCTTTTTGTTACCATACAACTACACTTCTCCAGCTCAAATGACATTCCGATGTTGTTGCTGTAGATATTAGTGATGTTGATCAGTCAGTCAGCGTGTCGTTCACTCCTGGCATTCAGCTTGATGTCATCAGTCTAGAGGAGGTGGCTAACGATTGCTCCCTGGCTGAGGGGGTTCAGGCCTATGCAGAGCAACACTGGGGAAAGAGCATCTCTTTGGCAGATCCCACACTGGATGGTGACTTGCTTTTACCATCTCAAACAACTCTTCTGTTTATCAGTAGCTGTTTTGCAATTCTGGTGTTTCTAGCAATTCCTTTCTGTGGCCTGCTCATGTATTGAGCATGTGCCAGTAAGAGTTGTTGTGTTGCGCCCTCCTCCCATATATTCATTTCAATAGAGTACAGCGGATTTATCCTCCTGGCCTCTGTGTCTCTGGTATACCTCTCCAGGTAGCTGCAGATCTTTGCATGGCAGTTTTTAATCCTTCAGGTATAGACAGCTTGTTGTATTTCCGTGTTCTCCACACTTTTCTGTAGCTCCAATAGTTGGTTAACGTCTAACTTCTGTAATGCTATATTTGCATCTTCTGTAGACCGTCAGTGGGTACTTCACATGGTCTTGGTCATCGGCCACAGAGGGTCCCGGTTTCCAGCGTAGCCATTAGAGATGGCACGATACCACTTTTTCATGTCCGATACCGATATCATAAATTTGGATATCTGCCGATACCGATATGAATCCGATGTAGTGTTTTTTAATCAATAAAACTGTTTTTTAAATATCTTTCTGCTTTTTGTATAAGTTTATACTCAAGTAAAAAAAACAACACTAAAGCTATTCTGTTATACATGTATGCAAAAAATACACTGCACCCAAAATATTTCATAGTTCAGCAAAACTGATCAATATAATAAACTTAAACCTGCTCCATCCTCCCTATTCTGGTATTTTAAAGAGTACTTAGCAGAAATATTAAGCAACCTAACTAATAGGGCTCTAAAACTCCCAGCAAAAAAAACCAAATAGGGAACCACCACCCACCCTCCACCTCATGATGCTTAATCAACGTAATCAGCTTTAATTTGATGCAGTGTGAAAAGAAATGCACAGAATTAAATTATTTTTCAAGAATAATTAAATAGATTCAACATCTTTCTTCTACAGAACTGCAGACTGCACAGATGGTACCTTCCCAAAGGAAAAAGTACTATAGCTTACTAGGGTATATTAGACTTAATAGTTACTATATACAGTAATGGACTTCTATATATTTTACATCAGATTAAAACTTTGGGTGTAAGATTCAGATAATTAATTATTAAAAGCTCGACATTTTAAATGAGAATAAGAAAGAAAAGTATGTCTTTGTGCCCCCTTTCCCCTGTTCATGCCCTATCGGCCCCCCTGGCTAAACTTTGCTAGATCCGCCCCTGCACAGTTACCAGCCGTCAGCTGCGTAGAAAAAGATCCTGGTGTAGAAAGTAATATTAAATAAATTCTAACAACAGCTTATCAAGCTTAAACGTGCTGCTGTTGTTCAGCCGCTGGTTTCCTCTTTCTGGTGCAAAGTGGGCCAAAAACAAAGAAGAGAGACGGACTCACGACAGAAAAGCCGATCAGCTGATCATTGATCAGTTTCATGATTGAAGTAGCAGCAGGAGAGGGGGGGAGAGAGAGAGAGAGGCAGTCGCTCCATATATCGGTTGTTAAGCTTAACGTGGGAATGCTTTACAAACATTCAGAGATGAACTTACACACTTGCTTTACTTCTCTCTGGGAAAACTTCCTCGGAGATGAAATGCTGGTTTGGTAGCGAGGCTGCAAATACACACAGCCGCTCTATCACGTGAGCACACTGCTCCGAGTGCTACAGTTATGAGCTGAGTTACGCTGTGTGGCAAGTTTTGTGAGGTGCTTTTTTGATATTTAACGGATCGGATTACATTTTTTATTTCTCTCCGATATCCGATCCAGTAATTTACGTCAGTATCAGACCGATACCGATACGTAATATCGGATCGGTCCATCTCTAGTAGCTTATCTTTCTAGACTGCCAGGGCCTGAGGTCCTGGTTTCAAGGACCACCTCCAACAACCTTTGTCATTACACCTGAGTGGTAATCAAGGTCCAATATGGCTGTAAGCTTGTTCCAAGTTTCACCATGCTAATCTCTGTGGCATTGGCAGCCTCACTTACCTGTATCCCACAGGCTGGTTCACTCTTTCTGGAAGTACTTGGCTAAGTACTCACCCTGCAGAACCTGCACTCTTACCCTCCTCCATATCCAATTCACCTCTAAAACGTGACCATTGGCTCCTCCCAAAGGGTTCCTCCGGTATCTCCCAAGTAAGGAAATTTTGTGACTCCATCTTTTCTCCGGTTTGAGTTGCCAGTCAAACCATGTCGAGTTGTTTTAGTTACACGTTACATTTGTGAAATTACCTGTTTTGTCAATAACAAACTGCAAGCAACTGTGTCCTGAGTCCTACTTCAGAGTCTGCATGATGTCTTTGTGGATGACAGTTGTTGCTTTAAAGCATTTCTTCAGTTCAGGTGTGTGTAGCTCTCCTCTCATCAGGTATGATGGGTATTGTAGTACGAGTGCCATGATAGAGAGGTGAAAGCTGAGACCAGAGTCTGGCAAAGCTGTCAAAGATTATAATTTCTAAGTGTTGCTTTTAATCTAAACTCCCGCTCCAGCTGGATTTACTTTGTCCTCATATTTCGTGTTTCATTGCCTTCAGCATTTAAAGCTGTAATAGCTGAGCCCTCAGTTTATAATGATGGGCACCCTGTCAATCATGCTAACTGACAGGCACAATGGATTAGCATAACATCTGTTCCACCTGATCTTTCTGCAGTAAAATGACACATTTTCATACAATGCTTCACGTTCTGTGATTACCAGGAGTCCTCGCTGGTCAACGCGCACTTACAACGCCGATCACACTTTATGGAAATAAGTCAGTCGGAAGTTTGGGGACTGGGAAAGAGGGAAAACTTAAAATTGTGAACAGGCCAATTAAGACTTGAGCAATGCAAGGCATCTGTATTTCGGTGTGTGTGTGTGGGGGGGTGCACATTCAGTGGCATCTGTTTGAATGGATATAGATTTTGTTTACATTCCCCACCTTCTTTAGGAGATCTTTGCATGCATGTGTGTGATTTATGCTCCCACCAGAGCGGGGATTAGCTTAACAGCATCTGGATGCTCACTAATTGGTTCTTCTCTCCACACAACCATGAAAAAATAGCACAGCTCACCTCCTTGTGTGTATTTGTGTGTGTCTGTCTCTCACATAAAGCACAGCTTGTGCCAGTAATTGGGGATTACCATGGTAATATGGTAAAACATGTTAACTGAGAAAATAATTATACTTATTGCAGTTAAATAGCCCACGATTGTTAGTGACGTCTAAACAGTCATTCCTGGCACTTGCAATATTTATTGGCACCTTTTCTGCGTCTTCCTCTCCTGATTAACCTGGCTCTGCTGCTGCCATTGTCTTGTGGCACATAGCATTGCCACTTAACCATGCAATGGGCCCACTGCCACTATTGTCATACACTAGTTCCTGCAATGAGGGGCCTTTAGCAAGGCTAATTTGCAATCTGTCCAAACTAAACACTAAAATAGGAAGCGTTACAGATGGAGAAGCATCACATTATAGAGTGTTGATGACACAAGCAGATATGTGTGAAGCAATGCATAAGCGTACTTACTCTTTACACACACAGGATTAATATAATTGTATTTACAAAGACATGGAGAACATTTAGGAAGAAGCAGGAAATCACATATTACAGGTTAAAATGCATTTTTTCATTGCTGACAGGGTCAAGCACATGTTGTTCATGGACACATTCAGAGACAACGCTGCGGGACACTCTCCCACAGCTAAGGATTTAAATATTCTTCTGATGCTTTTGTTCTATTTTACATTTCCTCAATTCTAAAGTCACAAAAAATGTGCATTTCTTCAGTTAATTAAATGGCAAATGTGTAATTTCTCAGATAAGCTATTAATTTTCTACTGAACTGATAATGAAAGATTTTTGCAAGTCAGTGGGTGTCCCACGCGCTGACAAGGAGTAGGTTGCATCAGGAGGGGAATCTGGTGTAAAATCAAGCTGGAAGTCAAAGGCTGATTTTCCAGGTTGGATTTCAGAAGAGAAAGAAAAATTCAGGAATACGTTGGATGAAGTGGTCACCAGGAGAGAGAGAATGATGATTGGAGCTTCATGTGGGAACAGAGGTGATGAGGAGGTGCTGGGGAGATATGATGTTAAGGAGAGAAACACAGAAAGCAGATGAATTTTGTGAAAAGGGTGGAAAGGCTGTTGTGAACATGTACTTCAAAAAGAGGGCGTGACACAGGATGATGTATCGAATGAAGGAAGGTGCGCACGGGTGAATCTTATGGTGTAATCTTAACGAGACAGGAGACTGCGAGCTGTTATCAGAGGGGAATAAAAAGGTCACATTGGACAGTAGTCTGTGGGATGACTTTGGACATTAAGAAGAAGAAAGGGAGTAGTGAAAAATTAAATGGTAGAAGTTGAAGATAAATTAATGTTGCACAAAGTTCAAGGATTGAGACAGGCTCTGGGAAGTTACCAGATGCCCGGGAAAGGGCAGCTGTACTGATAAGGAAAACTGCCAAGAAGGTGTTAAGTGTAGAAAAAGCTAATGGGAGATGGCAGTGGACTTTTCAACCGTATTGTTTAACCCTTTGAAGCTGGTCGGAGCGGGCACGCTCCGTTTTGCTTAGCTATTTTTAAATCCCGGTAGCACTGCAACCACGCAAGCTAGCGCAATAATTTTTTTTGCATATGAAACCGGAGAAGTTGTACTTACATCTTGTGCCATCAGCTTGTCCTAGGTCACAGTTTCCTTCCACATATAGCTTTGCAAAAATTGCATAAAAAGCACTTGCAGTAACAAAAACATAATATTCCAGAAACACACTTTGCTGATCCGATCAGCTGTTCGTAACACTTCCTACGTTGAAACAGATGTCAGCGCGAACGATCGCATGTCTGCCATTACCTGCCCGAAACCGGAAGTGACGTCATTTTCACGGAAAATGTAGTTTTTTACTTGTAGGCCTTAAAAGCCTACAGGGCTTTGGAGTTGTCATCACGCCGCAATGTATTGTGGGAGCGCGGCGCCATCTTCCGGGTCCACAAATCAAAACAAACGTACTGTGTTGGAACGACGACAACAAGAAACATGCTTAAAAGCAGCTCAAAAGAAAACGGACGGTATAGAGACCGATTGGGTCCAGAGGCGAAGCGGTGGGACTTGAAAAAAAAAAGCGTGCATCGGTAATGTGGACCCGTATGAAATAATGCGGTGGAGTGGAAACCCAGACGACCTACCGCCGTTGTCCTACCCCGATATCTTTACGTTTCTTGTTTGTGGAGTAAGCGCTTACACTGCGAACCAGTTTCGTAATTACAAGTCGCTGGAAGCGCACATCCAATTTACTAACGGCTGGGTGCAAGATGTGGCTATTTTCAACCTGTGAGTACGTCGTGGTGAGCCATGGTTCACCCCCCACCACAATTAATGTTACACATTTATCAATGAACTGCTAAAATCTCGTTGCCATATTATGTGTCCATAAGTGTAAAGTTGATGCAAACTCCCACATTGATAAGATATTACAGCCATTTCATAGGCAGGCTTCCCTACAGTTGTGCGAAAGAATTACCAAATTGTTACATAGCATGTATGTCTGCAAAGTCACTCCATTCGATGTTTGTTCGCAATTTCTATAACCTCCGAGACCACCAACGATAATATTATTAAGTTATAAAGAGTGATATGAACATATATAGACCTTACCGGAATGAAAATGTCTGGAGCACCGACAGACAGAGATGTCTGACAGAGATGTTACAAGTAACGCGTTACTGTAATCCGATTACTTTTTTCAAGTAACGAGTAAAGTAAGGGATTACTATTGCAAAAACGGTAATTAGATTACCGTTACTTTCCCGTAGGAACGCTGCGTTACTGCGTTACTAAAACCGTGATTTTTTTGCGAGAATGTCTCATGACAGTGACGTAAGCGAGTGCGACGTTCGTGACAACAGCTGTGTGCAGATCAACAATGGGTAATATATCGAGTGCGGAGAGAGTATGAGGTGCAGCGTTTAAAGCGTGGAAGTACTGACCTTACTTTGAGTTTGATTCCATAAAAAGTGACAAAAACATTAGTGTCCGTTGTGCGTGGGAAGAAAACTTCTTTTTACAGCGAAAAAACCCCTAAACTTCCAAGCAAGCACCGAGTAGCTACGACGTAATGGGAAACTCACAGAGAAACTCGCGGATTCTTCCACTGACCGCTGTGGCTCACCTGCACCAGGGTAAACCTCCGCCTACCCTGCTCCTGCTTTACAGGTGAAAATAGAGCAACAGGACCGCTAGTCTGTGACTTTATTTATTTTCTGCTGTGTTTTACTTGCATCTATTTGAAAGAGTGAGTGTAAACACAAAAAATATTTTATGTGCTGGAATGTGCAGAAAATAGGTTTAAATGTTAAACTAATTTATTCAAGTCAGAGAATGTTGCATATAATTTAATTTTTGCTTGATGCATAAAGTTAAAACATTAAAACTAACAAAACAAGTTTTAAAAAGAGACTTTTCCATTTGATTACATTTTGTATGATGGATTATGCAGAAAAAGTAGAATTGGGCTGAAAGATCTATCGCTTTATCACCTATTCAGGTTGTAAATCGTGTTTTTAAAAAGTAACTAAGTAACTAAGTAATTAATTACTTTTGAAAATAAGTAATCAGTAAAGTAACGGGATTACTTTTTTGGGTAAGTAATCAGTAATTAGTTACTGATTACTTTTTTCAAGTAACTTGACCAACACTGCCGACAGATATCTGGAGATGGAAGCGAACTGGATATCAGCTCATCTCACGGCTGCTATCCAGGCTAGACGCCTTCGTTTGGTAACATCGATACACGAGCTGCCTCATGTTGCTTCCAGGTTGGGAAAGAATAAAAAGACAAACCATTTTTAAGCTTATTCCTGTGCCGGTCGTGCGATCGAACATTGCAGTACGAACCATGGCTGTTGTGTGTGCCTTCGCTCCTTTTTTGCTTGCGCTTTGTTTGGACCCGGAAAATGGCGGATCAGGCCAAAATCCTTTCCACGCCCACCCCCGTGACATCACGCTCCAAAGCCCTGTACTGGTGTTTTTAAAAGTCATGTTTGACTTTATGCTTTTCTGAATAGTTGCTGGGATGCTTAGAACTAATTGCACTGCTTTAAATAGTTTATTTTGATGCACATGCTGTTTTCTTTGCAAATTTGCATCATAGGATTGTTTTTCGTTTTTCCTGCAGTATATAAAAATTGGTGTATCTCAAAAATAAAACTATGAAGACACTCAAAATAAATTTCCTGTGGTTTTAAACTATTTTTTGCAACTTTTTTGTATTTAAAGTTTTGAGGGATAAGCCTCTTAAATTTCTCTAATTAGAAATATATGTAAAAAAAAAAACCCAAAAACGATTTTCAATTTTTCTGTAGTTTATTGCACTTTTTTGCAATTTATGTGGTTACTATGGATTTAATGCATAAATATTATTACAATTTGGGCTATAACAGTTGTATTGATGTATAGCAACTTGAGATGCTCCCAAAAATGGCACCACAGCATGTAAAAATATAAAGCTCTGGCGGACTTGGTTCTATGGTGGGTCTTAAAGGGTTAATGTAATCTTGGAGGAAATACCTGAGGAATAGAGAAGTCGATCGCTACCAAAGAACAAGGCTGGAAGGCTTCGGTAAATAAGGAGAGATAAAAGTGATGAACCGTACGGTGAAGAAATCTTACAAGGATCAGCGAGCAGCAGCATGGCTTCATGGTGTGAACGAGCACTACACATGTTATGTGATGTTTGCTTGGGAGAAGTTTAGGGAAGGTCAGAAGGATCTTTACTGCCCTTCGTGGATCTAGAAAAAGTATATGATGGTGAACTGTGGTACTGCGTGAGGAGGTCAGGATGTGAAGGTGGTGCAGGACGAGATGAGGTCAGTAAGACTGGTGAGGTGTGCAGTAGAGACTGGTTCAAGTTGGGAGAGGGACCAGATCGGGAATCTACTCTGTTTCTTCTTGTTTCAAGTGGTGATGAGCTGACAGATGAGCTCAGGCAGCAGTCTCTGTGGGCGATGATGTTTGAAGACGACGTTGTGATATGAATACTGAGAGTAGGGAGCACGTGGACGAGAGCCTATGTAGGTGCATATGTTACGAAATGTGACAGCTTGCAGAATAAAAAGAGAGAATGTGAAGAAAAATGTGAACTGAAAATTTTCTCTTGCAAATTTTTTTTTCACAAAATATTCACAAATATGAAGATTGATGTTCACACGTGTAGCTTGAGGGTGGTACAGGGTGGTGGGGGGCAGAGGTCAGCCAGCCAGAAAGAGTAGGTGCTTTAACACGGTCTTCTGTTAGTGTTAGGTCAGTTATTTGACATAGTCCACTTCCCAGTTTGTCCCACTGCTGGAAGTAAAGGAGGACCTAGTTCACCTTTAGCCCTCACTCTGGTTTAGTGTGATTTAGCTTTCTGTGGTTCAGTCTTTGTCAGACTGATTTACATGTGTAAAAGATGCAGACAGAGGAAACATCAGGATGAGATGTATTGTATAAATCACTCAAATACAAAAGTGCTATGTAAGAACCAGTCCAGTTACTCTTTACATCACTGGTAATGGTACGGCTCTACAGATTGTAATGTTGGAGTCAGCTTGGTTACCACGTGACCGTTACAGTCTGAGGTCTTTATAAAGTTCTTCTACAGTGACCAGCAGCACCCATATCTCATTTACACAGTGATCCTGCCTGACCCAAATAAGTCCAACAACCTATTTTGCTTTGTATCGTATGCATGCCCCTCCCCCTCCCCTATTCTTCTGATTATCTATTTCTTTATTAATCTGTCGTCCATGCATGATCCTTTTAGGAAGAGCCTTCTCTTATTCGATTAGATGGGTTTTCATTTCTGTAATGGTGGATTAGGCAACCAGAAAGATCAGAGGGGATGTTTGTGCCTGACTGTGCTGCCTCTGCTACAATGCAACACAAAAAGGACATGCACATTCAATGTATGGTGAGTGTGTGTGTGCTCTAAAAGCTGAGTGTGTGTGGATGGGTGCATGTGCTTTTTTTTTTTTTTTTTTACTTCCGGCGCCCCCCGTGTGCGGCAGCCTGTTACAGCAGCTCTGCTCTTTCTGAGTTTCTTTCTTTCTTATCTTTTTCTTCTCGTAATTTTTTATAACTAACGTGTTAGTAATTAGACTCTGCAACCATGTTCTACCGTTTTGTGCTAGTTCTGGTCGTTTTTCTCAGTTTATTTCTACTTTTTTCACCCGTGTCTGGGGACCCAGAGCAGGGATCCTTTGTTTACAGTAAGGATCAGCTGTTAGCGCTGCGTCCCGCAGCGGTACTGCCGGCGGACAGACCCGACATTCCCAGTGAGCTGAGGAGGAAAAGATGGGGGTGTCGTGCTGGGAAGGAGCGCCGTCGCCCGAGAAGGAGACGTTATCGACCATCTCTTCCTTCTGTAATTATTGGAAACGTAAGATCTTTGCCCAATAAGATGGATGAGCTCACGTCGCTAACCTGGTCACAGAGGGAGTACCGGCAATGTAGCATCATGATGCTAACGGAGTCGTGGCTAACACCGCTAACTCCGGACACGAGCGTGACACTACCGGGATTTCAGATGCTGCGAGCGGACAGGACCAGAGACAGCGGTAAGAGGAAAGGAGGGGGACTGGCAGTGTTTGTGAACGACAGATGGTGTAACCCGGGCACATCACTGTGAAAGAACAACTCTGCAGCAGAGACATTGAGCTGTTAGCCATTAGCATGCGTCCGTACTACCTGCCCCGGGAGTTCTCGCATGTTATCGCGATAACAGCGTATGTCCCCCCCTCGGCCAACGCGGATGCAGCCTGTGACTCTCTCCACTCTGTGGTCAGCAGACTGCAAACACAATCTCTGAGAGCCCTTCTCATAATATCAGGGGACTTCAATCATGCCTCATTGGACTCCACACTGCCCACCTTCACCCAGTATGTGACCTGCCCAACCAGAGACAATAAAACACTGGACTTACTGTATGCCAATGCTGAAGAGGCATATAGTTCATCACCTCTCCCTCCACTGGGCAGATCTGACCACAACCTGGTGCACCTTGTCCTTGTGTATGAGCCCTTAGTGCGCAGGGAGCCACCAGCCACCCACACAGTACAGAGATGGTCAGAGGAGAGCGAGGAGGCTCTTAAGGATTGTTTTGAGTCAACTGTGTGGGAGGTGATCTGTGACGACCACGGAGAGGACATCGACAGCCTTACTACATGCATTACTGACTATATTAATTTCTGTGTGGATAACACCGTCCCTACCAGGACTGTGCGGTGTTTCTCCAACAACAAACCTTGGATTACCCCAGAAATTAAAGCTGTCCTCAAGCAGAAGAGGAGGGCCTTCAAATCCAGAGACAAAGAGGAGTTGAAAAGGGTGCAGAGAGAGTTAAGGGGACTGATAAGGAATGGGAAGGACAGCTACAGGCAGAAGATGGAGAACCAGCTTCAGAAAAACAACGTTGGTGAAGTCTGGAGAGGCCTCAGAACCATCTCGGGCCACAAACAGCAGAACTCTCTGCCTGGGAGGGATGTGAGGTGGGCAAATGAACTGAATCATTTCTTCAACAGATTTGATTCAGCCATGAGGCAGTCTGCAACATCGGCTGCAGACTCACCCACCCCCACTGCTGCTGTTCCACCTCTGACACCGCAGACACTTCACACCTCCTCTCCTCACCCTGCTCACTCCTCCCCACCCCCAACAACAGCATCCATACACACTCAACACAAGGCTCCAGCCTGTCTCTCTCAACCACCCAGGTTAGGAGGGAACTGAGGAGGATTAATGGCAAGAAGGCAGCGGGCCCAGATGGCATCAGCTCGAGGGTCGTCAGGTCCTGCGCGGACCAACTGTGTGGGGTGATGGAGCACCTCTTCAACCTGAGCCTGAGGCTGGGAAGAGTCCCACAGCTCTGGAAAACCTCCTGTGTTGTACCAGTGCCAAAGACTTCACGCCCCAAGGACCTCAACAGCTGCAGGCCGGTGGCTCTGACATCCCACCTGATGAAGACCCTGGAGCGGTTGGTCCTGGCTCAGCTTCGGCGCCTGGTGAGCTCATCACTGGACCCACTTCAGTTTGCCTACCAGCCTGGCATTGGAGCGGATGATGCCGTCATTCACCTCCTACATCGTTCCCTCGCTCACCTGGAGACCGCTGGGAGCACTGTGAGAATCATGTTCTTTGATTTCTCCAGTGCCTTCAACACTATTCTTCCCTCGGTTCTAAAGGACAAGCTGGAGAACTCTGGAGTGGACCATCACCTCACTACCTGGATCTTGGACTACCTCACCGACCGACCACAGTATGTGAGGACTCAGGGCTGTGTGTCGGACAGGGTCGTCTGCAGTACGGGGGCCCACAGGGAACGGTTCTGGCTCCGTTCCTCTTCACCATCTACACTGCAGACTTCTCCCACAATTCCACCCAGTGCTTCCTGCAGAAGTTCTCTGATGACTCTGCAATAGTCGGCCTCATCACTGATGGGGACGACAGGGAGTACAGAGGACTGACCCAAGACTTTGTGGACTGGTGCCAGCTGAACTACCTCCAGATCAACGCCAGTAAAACCAAGGAGCTGGTGGTAGACTTCTGCAGGCACAAGCATTCTCCACTGCAACCACTGAACATCCAAGGTATGGACATTGAGGCTGTGGACAGCTACAGGTACCTTGGTGTTCATCTGAACAACAGACTGGACTGGACTCATAACTCAGACGCCCTCTACAGGAAAGGGCAGAGCAGGCTGTACCTGCTGCGGAGACTCAGGTCTTCAGGAGTGGAGGGCCCACTCCTGAAGACCTTCTATGACTCTGTGGTGGCTTCTGCTATCTTTTATGGTGTGGTCTGCTGGGGCGGCAGCATCTCTGCCGGGGACAGGAAGAGACTGAACAGGCTGATCCGAAGGGCCAGCTCTGTGCTAGGATGCCCTCTGGACCCAGTGGAGGTGGTGAGTGACAGGAGAATGGTGGCTAAGCTGTCATCACTGTTGGACAACATCTCCCACCCCATGCAGCAGACTCTGACAGCACTGAGCAGCTCCTTCAGTGGGAGACTGCGGCACCCACGGTGTGGGACGGAGAGATTTCGCAGGTCTTTCCTCCCCACTGCTGTCAGACTCCACAACAAAGACTTTAACTGATCAAACACATCCACACATGTGCAATAACACTAAGTGCAATAATCTTTTCTGTCATCGTTGTATTTTTACTCAGTTGTATATAGCATTTGTATTCTATTTTTATCTTATTGTATATTTTATTCTACTGTATATAGTATTTTATTTTATTCTATTCTGTACAGTTGTGTACTGTATTTATTCTTATTGTATTCTAATTTTTGCTTCATAACTTTTGCACTGTCCACTTCCTGCTGTGACAAAACAAATTTCCCACGTGTGGGACTAATAAAAGTTATCTTATCTTATCTTATATTTGCTAGTAGCAACTGTACCAGTCGTTCCTCACTAATCTCTGGCACATATGCATTATAATACAGTGGTCCCTCGCTATAACGTGGTTCACCTTTCACAGCCTCGCTGTTTCGCAGATTGTGCAATTTTGCATGCTTTTTTTTTTTACAGTGCATTGTGCTGTGCCTTCTGATTGGCTGTCAGTCTCATGCTGTGTCTCCTGTACAGTACAGAGTGCATTCAGCTTGTCAGATTTACATAAATCTCAAACCTCTAGCAGTGTGACTCCGAAGTGCAGGACTGTATGTTTGTAAGTTTTCTCCAACAAACAACAGTGTCGACGAAACGTCGTCACCTGCGGGAGCCTTTGGACTTGTTTTTCTATGAAGGTTTGAACTTTGAGAGTTTAAACAAGAGAGAAAAGTGTGAAAATGTTCCTGCCTGTCTGAGAAAAGAGAATAAAGTGTGTAGTGAGGGCTTTTCATAAAGCTACTTCGTGGATTTCACCTATCGCGGGATATTTTTGGAATGTAACTCCCGCGATAAACGAGGCCGCTGTATTCCACGCCTACATTTGAAATGTGCACATGATAAAATAGGAACAGGGAATGGGCCATAAGATCAGTTTCATAATCATTAATGATAATAAGACTGACTTCATTGTTAGTCAGTGGTGCTAGTGTCAGGATTATTCAAATATTCTGTTGGTGTCATGATAAACTGTGTGGCAGGTAAGGGTAGCACCCAGATGCAGGACTCCAAGACCAGAAACTGAACTTAAAACAGCAGCCTTATTGCTGAAAGCAAATTAAACTAAAGACAAACTAGGACCAAGCATCTCGAACTGGGAATACGTGACATAACATGACAAGGCAAGTACCCACAGCTAACGCGGAGAACTCGACAATGAACAGAGACTGAAGACTTAAATACACACACAGGATAACGAGGAGAAACCAGCGGGAACACAGCTGGGATAAATCACACATGGACAACAAAAGCTGAACTCAGGACAAAGACTATCAAAATAAAACAGGAAGTAACTGGGGGAGAAACGGACATGGGAACATGACTGACTGGTGAGACAGAGAGGGAACATGGAAAACAGAGACAAGAGTAGGGATGGGTATCGAAAACCGGTTCTTGTTGAGAACCGGTTCCCACTGTCTCAATTCCTTGGGATTGTTTGCCATTTTTGCAAACGATTCCCTTATCGATTCCAGTCGCCCCGAATGACGTCACCATGTTGCGGAGCGTCATTTACCTGGCAGGAAACACGGCGCTTAAGCGGCTCAAACGCTCAGAAGTTTGGTCATACTTTATGAGAACGGATGACAACAGGGCAACTTGAAATACTTGCAAAGTAGATATTTCATTTAAGGGAGGAAACACTACGAATATGCAAAAGCATTTGCTCGCAAAACACGCGATGACCTGAAATGAATGTCGTGTTTTTAATTCGCTCCGGACTCGTGAATCTCAACCCAGCAGCAGCGGTAACGTTTGCACGTCCTCTCCCGTTAATGCGGCAGGTAAATAATCAACTAACAGTGCATATTATGTTAGCGCGATCTGCCTTATTACAAACCTGCCATTACTGTGCATTTAGGTGACCATGATGAGAGAGACAGAGTCTGGCTCAGATGCTGGCAGTTCTCGCTGCAGTCTACCGGTAGCGTCTCCTTTCAGGCCAGGATAGACGAATGTCACCGAGCAGTGACTCAGTTTGTGGTCTTGCACCCATTTGCCACAGCAGATGATTTTCAGTAAGTGAATGTGTTTAATTGTAGGCAGGGACATTACTGAATATTCTTGTGTAATTGCTACAGAATCATTTATGTTATACTTTGTTATTGCTACAGAAGAATATTTATTTTATTATTTTACATTTACAATTTTTTTTCCTGGGGACCCTGTGACACCCCATTGAAGAGCCGTAGGCTGTGGATCTCTTAAGATCTCACTGTTGGGTTTGTAAGGCCATGTTACTCCTAAATTTCTATCTCGTTCAAAGAGAAGATATAAAACAAAGTTCTAAGCTAATCGACCTTAGTGTTCTCCTTTTTAAAGAAGAATCGATAAGAGAATCGATAAAGAATCGAATCGTTAAACAGAATCGAAAATGGAATTGGAATCGTGAAAATCTTATCAATACCCATCCCTAGACAAGAGTAACAAAATGAGGAAGGCACAGCGACAGAAACTAAAGACTAGAACTATAAAACACAACAGGAGCAGAAAACAGGCAAGAGAACCAAAACCATGACTGACACTAAAGGAAACAATGAGCACCGGGTCACAGGCTGTCAGCAACACTCAAATAAATGTCAATGAAAGTCTTAGCCTACATGTACTATGAACACAGGCAACACAGACCAAACACGGGATGCATCCCATTTATGTGTAAGCGTATAAATTTGTTACATTTACATGTTTCAGATGATCAAACTAACTTTTAGATTAGACAACGAGTAAATAAAACATGCAGTTTTTAAAAGATGATTTCCATTCTCGACAGAGTTGTTTTAATTCAGCCTCACTGGGACGTTTTCAAGCATGAACTGGTCAATGCACAACATCTCAACTGGATTTACGGTGCATCCAGAAAGTATTCATAGCATGTTACTTGTTCCATATGTTGTCGTGTTACAGCGTTAATCCAAAATAGATTAAATTAATTTTCACACACAATACAAATGACAAAGTGGAAATTCTTGCAATATCACAAAAAACATATAACATGTACAGAAGCATTCATAGCCTTGCATCCTGTTTCTGCTGATCATCTGTCAGATGTTCCTACAGCTTGATTTGGAAAGGCACACACCTGTCTGTATAAGGTCCAATAGTAGGTTTGTGTTCTGAAACGCACTGCCAAGAAAGTCCAAGAAAGTCTGTAGACTTCCAAGACAGGATTGAGTCAAGACACAGATCTGGGGAAAAATTCAGAAAACATTCAGCAGCATTGAAACTCTCAATGAGCAGAGTGTCCTGCATTATCCATCGATGGGAGAAGTTTGGAACCATCAGGAATCCGGGTTACAAGGGTCTTATCAAGGAGGTGTTTCAACAAACTACTAAACAAAGGCTCATGTATGGACTGAAGGACGACTGCAGCTCAGGAGGTCATCTACTAATTTGAAAGCTGGTGATCTGTTAGTCTAAGAACGTTAGAGAGTAAGCACTTAGGAAGAAAAGGCTTGTAAGGCATGAATGAGGCATGCTGTGTAACGTGTTTTGAGCATTTCAGAGGAGCAAAGTACAATGTAAAAATCTGTTCATGTAGCACTTATGTACTGGTCATGCATTAGTTTGTTATGTCAGTTTACAAGAACTTCACTCTGTCATTATGGAGTACTGTGAGTAGAATTTTGAGGTGGAAAATAAGTTCAATCCATTTTGTTAGTTTAACAGTTACATACTAAAGTTTCACAAGGCTTTTAAAACGATTACCCCGTACAAATTACTATTCAGATTTTAGATGTACTATCATTGCAAATATTAAATCATCCAGGCAGCTGTAACCATACAACAAGATCATAAATATAAGCTGTAACCTCAGATACGCACAGTGAAGCACAACTCCATAATCCTGTAAGAATATCATGTGGATTTATTTCAGGACACACATATTAATGTTTCTTTACAAGATGGTGATTAAAGCGCACTCCAAGGCAACACAAACAATCAGCGTTGAGTGTTAAATACTGGATCAGTGTTTGAACCTCTGCACATGACTGTCTATGAAGAGGAATGAGAGTCATTCTATGAAGTTAAAGTGCACACTGGACTGTGTATGTATAACATACTATAGGGTGTGTTTTTGAAAAGGCTTGGCATTTATCAGTGTCCATTGAAGGGAGCTCAAACTGAGCTACAAGCTAATACTAAGCATGAAAAACATCCCAGTTAACTGAACTAAAAACTTCCAGGTATCATCCAGGTAAGTAAATCTCCAATCTTATAAACATTTTATAAGATTGGGGAAAACTGCAGTCAGCTGAGACTGAAGAAGTCACCTGGATGAGTGATGAAACGTTTCTCCCACAAAATGCAGATGAACAAAATCAACTTTGGGAGATTCTTCTTTGGCTACTATCTTTAACGGATCATCTGGATACGTCTCACCCTACTGCTAGCATCCTTTTTTGTCACGACAACAACTCTATGTCCCACCATCTCTATGTCTCCTCTTTGGCCAGCAGCACCACAGGTGGTCATTTTTAACCTGAGCACCAACTGATCAGGTCTGGAAGCACCGGATGCCCTACCTGATGCAATCCTCCCAGTTATCCAGGCACTACAGTCACCTTTTCCTCTGACTATGTGTTAACAGACCTCTCTGCATTGAATCATATCTGTTATTAACCTCTGTCTCTCTTCCACAGCATGTCTTTATCCTGTCTTCCTTCTCTCACCCCAACCAATCACAGCAGATGGCCCCGCCCCTCCCTGAGCCTGGTTCTGCCAGAGGTTTCTTCCTGTTAAAAGGGAGTTTTTCCTTCCCACTGTCACCAAAGTGCTGCTCACAGGGGGTCATATGATTGTTGGAGTTTTCATGAAGCTCTCTACACACTGTTCTTGAACAAATCTGAAGGCGACGTGAAGTTTGGAGATCTGCACTGAGTGACTCTGCAGAATGTGGGTGACCTCTGTGTCCCTCAGTATCCACTGACCTTGCTCTGTGATATATCATGGCTACCACTTCATGGCTGAGTTGCTGTTATTCCCAATCATTTCCACTTTGTTATAAAACCACTAACAGTGAAATGTTTAGTTGTGAGGAACTTTCCCGACTGGACTTGTTGCAGAGGTCCTATCATGGTACAATGCTGGAACTCACTGAGCTCCTCAGAGTCACTTATTCGTTCAAAGTTTTTGTAGAAGCAGTCTGCATGGCTGGGTGCTTGCTTTTAGACACCTGTGGCCATGGACGTGATTGGAGCACCTGAATTCAATGTTTTCTATGGCTAAGTGAATACAGACTGTAACCTTGTTAATGTACCAAAAACATGTATGAAATGAGCATCAGGACCTTAACATAACCAACAAGCTCCACTGAACATCAGGTTAGGGAGGAATCTCACTGGTGCTGAGGGAGGAATGTGGACTGAGCTCTGTATTTTTGTTTGACTCTCCGTTGTCTGTGTAGATCAGTTTATTTCAGATTTCCATCATAATACATTCTTGCTTATGTGGATGAAGACACATGATATGCTTCATCCACATAAGCAAGAAAAAAAAACATTCCAAGTGAAATAACGACAACAAGAAAGCTATTTTTTGGAGATTATGTATGGGAATTTCAGGAGCGGGACCACGCCTCCAAACACGCTCCTTCTGGTTGTCATCTGTATAGGTTCCCCCAGTTCTGCAAGCTGTTCATTCTCGTTTCCGTGCCCCACCCTCCCTCCTTGTTCTCAATTCTTTAACTTCTTCATTTCTATTTAGTACACGGGGATCTGCCAGCCCGGGAGCCGTTGCCAGTCCCCAAACCGCAGCTCAATTCATGTCAAAGCATCACCTTTACCTACTAAAACACTGTCAAACCTAAGATGAGGACGTGGGCCCAGCGAGTGAAATATAAAGTTGTCAGGAGAAATAAAACAGTCTGAACACTGGGAAGAAATACTTAAGAAATACTTAATGTGGTTAGCGCTGTTGCCTGGGTTCAAATCCACAATCTGGCTGTGCACTGGTTTCTCTCTGGGTGCTCTGGTTTCCTCCCACAGTTAAAAGTTATGCAGTTGTTAGAGTTAGATTAACTGGTGATCCTATATTGCCTGTGAATGTGAGTGCAAATGGTTGTTTGTCTCAATGTGATAGACTGGTGAGCTGTCCAGGGTGCACCCTGCCTCTTACCCTGTCACTTCTGGGTCATGCCCCAGCCCCCCCTGCAACTCGGATGAAGATAGGATGGTAGTCGTTCAACAGATCCATTCGATTCGTATGTTAACCAGACTCTAAGCTTTGTTGAACATCATGTAAAATAAAGACAACATGTAGTATTTAACTACCAAGTAGTACTGGGCTAAAAGTTATTGAATAGTGTTGAGATAAACAGGTTTAGTGAATATGAACAAGTTGTGTTGATTTAACTCAGTTGTTTAAGATAAGATAAGATAAGATAAGATAACCTTTATTAGTCCCACACGTGGGAAATTTGTTTTGTCACAGCAGGAAGTGGACAGTGCAAAAGTTATGAGGCAAAAATTAGGATACAATAAGAACAAATACAGTACACAACTGTACAGAATAGAATAAAATAAAATACTATATACAGTAGAATAAAATAAAATAAATATACAATAAGATAAAAATAGAATACAAATGCTATATACAACTGAGTAAAAATACAACGATGCCAGAAAAGATTATTGCACTTAGTGTTATTGCACATGTGTGGATGTGTGTGTTTGATCAGTTAAAGTCTTTATTGTGGAGTCTGACAGCAGTGGGGAGGAAAGACCTGCGAAATCTCTCCGTCCCACACCGTGGGTGCTGCAGTCTCCCACTGAAGGAGCTGCTCAGTGCTGTCACAGTCTGCTGCATGGGGTGGGAGATGTTGTCCAACAGTGATGACAGCTTAGCCGCCATTCTCCTGTCACTCACCACCTCCACTGGGTCCAGAGGGCATCCTAGCACAGAGCTGGCCCTCCGGATCAGCCTGTTCAGTCTCTTCCTGTCCCCGGCAGAGATGCTGCCGCCCCAGCAGACCACACCATAAAAGATAGCAGAAGCCACCAAGTTTCTGCCAAAGCAAAACAGTTGTGTGCAACCAATGTCCACTATTGAATTAAGTACATCCAACATGGCCTTTTTTCAGTGCAGGGAACTGTGCCGTCCCCTCTCCTCTTCACCATCCATACGGCCGACTTCAAGCACATCACAGAAACTCCTCCAGGAATCCTCTGATGACACGGCCATTATTGGAAGTGTGGACACGGGAAGAGGAGTACAGAGGATGGACTGATCTCTTTATGAGGTGGTGTGAGGTGACCCACCTGCAGCTGAATGTGGCCAAAACAAAGGAGCCGGTGGTGGACTTTGGCAGAAACAGGACCCCGCCCTCTCCTGTCTGCATTAGTGGGACTGATGTGGAAATAGTCACATCTACAAGTATCTGGGAGTTCAACTGGATCACAAGCTGGAGTGGTCTGCCGACACGGACGCTGCCTCCAAAAAGGCTCTGAGGCTTTACTTTCTACGAAGGCTCAGATCCTTCAGTGTCTGCAGCAGCTGCTCCATATGTTCTATCGGCCTGTTGTTGGCAGCACCATCGTCTTTGCTGTGGCATGCTGGGGTGCAGGCGTCAAAGCAAAGGACGCAAACAGACTGACCATCAGGAGGGCCGAGGCTGTTGTTGGCATGAAGCTCTCCACCCTGGAGGAGGTGATCAGTGACAGACTGCTGGTAATCATGGACAATGACTCCCACCCTCTATAACACACTGGACAATCTGAAGAGCAGTTTCAGCAACAGGTTCCTTCAACCTCGCTGTCTGAGGGAACGTTACAGGAGCTCGTTGCTTCTGCTGCTGTCAGACTCTTCATTTACTGATCACACCTCAGTGTCACTTTGTACACCACGACATATTTGCACATATACCTGTCCTTTTATATTTATATTTATACCCATATTTATCTAAGTATATATCTCTCATATCTCTGTTTCTACTCTCATTTTATACGAGTGCTTGATGTTTGCTGTATATTTGTTGCTATGACAGCTCAGTTTCCCGCTGAGATTAATAAAGTCTCTCTCATCCTGATCCTGAGACACTTCCAGCAGTGATGGTCGGTGCTCTGGATTCGTCGGATGAATGCATATGGATACATTCAACAAGAACATGTTCAGTATTTGGACCACACATAAGTTCCTTCATAGTCACTGATTGTGTCTTATTTTGCAATTAGTGCAGTTCCTCCACAGTCGTTCTCACTCAGATGAACGTCCAAGTTCACTGAAAATAAATAAATAAATCAAGAAGTCAGGTACCGTCACGCTGTCTTAGACAGCTCACCAAGCTCATCCATGTTATTATCCCAGGACTCCACATTGCCTGTAATAATCTTAACTGAAACAGTGTTTCTGCTCCTCTGGGCTTACAGGCCTCCCCCCAGAATTGGCAGCTCAATCAGCTGGTAAAGATTCTCCATTAATAAGAGTATAATAAGAGAAAGTAAAGCAGACATTTCATCTTTACACAATCGTCAACGAAAGCAAAACACAAAACAACAACAGGAGGTTGTTTGTTGACGACGTTTCAGCTCTCTTCATTTCTAAGAGCAAATGGTGAAGAGTCCCAGACTGGGATCAGATCTGGGAACGGTTTCATTTCATCAACGACTCATTTTTGGGAGAAATGGTCCCCTTAAATCTATTTAAAGTTTGCTTTAGTGCAGATTGTCTTTAATCTTATTTGTTATTTGTTTTGTATTATTGTATTTTCAGTGATTTTGATGTTTCTGCACCGAATTCTTTGTTTTTTTCATTTGCTTTTAGAGAGGATCTTGCTTTCTGCACACTGATTGGTCGGAGTATCCACTGGCAACACACACACCTTGAGTGGGAACATGAAATCCTGTTCAAAAAGACTGATCGTACACGAATGACCTCCTTTTAACAAACTGGAGGTTGCTTTGGTGAAAATATGTTTTAATAAAATGATGAGCCTTGAACATATGTCATATTTGCCTGAAAGGCAGCAGGATGATTATTTTTGCACCACTAAGTCTCAGTTTGTAATTGGAAGCAAGTCTGTCCATTTGTTTTGCAGGGATCCAAATAAGCTGTGTGTCCCTGCCACGAGCACACGCTTTACTGTGTTGTTTTAAATGGCTGGAGAAATCTAGTCTATGGTGGAATTTATTCATATTCCTAATGGCATATCAATTGTCTTGATTGCCTGACCTGATGAATAATGGCAGGCCTCTGGGGCTCGGTCTTAACCCCAGCAGGCACGTTGCCAGTAAATATTTACTCTACACACTATTAAAAACATGGCACGATTCTGCTGCCTCAATTATGAAAGTGCCCCTCTGTCTGCAAGTTCAGGAATACATCTTGATCTAGTCAAATTGCATTTCATTGATAGAAGCTCGAGCCATGCCAGATTAGGGATTAAAATAATCCCACAGGCAGTTTTCAATATTCGGTTTCAGCAAACATGGCTGTGGATTGGAAAACAATCATAAAAACAGGCTTAGGATTGTTGCTGATGCTTCTTCTGTCCTGTCAAATGAGAAAAGATTGGCAACCTGCTACTGAAAATGATAGTCAGCTAATCTCTTCATATAATATCAATGCAGATTCCTCCATCTGCTGCCCCGATCACTGCTTCACCTTAAATCATGGAAACTGGGATGATATTCCTGCTGAAGCTTTAAACTTCCTAAAGAATACTTTATAAGAACATCTGGGGGAGGATATTTCCTATTTTCTTTTTCATTGTACCGATATGTATGTGCTGGATCTCGAAAACACTGATGAGATCATAGACAGTAACAGGTACATGGTAGACTCGTCTTAATCTCCATTTCTGTCTGACAACTATTAAAACCATGAGAGAGATGCATCGTATTGGAGTGCAAGCTCCATCTTCACACTGTAGGCAACTCAATCCCAGATGCATACATGCATCGTGCAGAACTCCCAAAATAACGAAAAGGATGTTTAGGCACGATGACGTTTGATCATTTCTCCTACTTTCAGCAGCGTTTGAGTCTGCAGATTCACTCTGTGCTGTGTGGAAAACACTCAGAGACTTAACATGAGTCTGTGGCATCCACACAGAGCGGTGAGGTCTCAGCATCTGTGGGTTGGTTTTCTTAGACCCAGTCATGATACTATCTCATCAGTTGTGAAAGACTCAGTGATTTTGTGTCACAGAATGAAAAAGAGAATCTTTTGATAGCTTCTCTTTGCACTAAAATAAATGGAGGTTTTATATGATTTATAAATGACTGAATACATTTTGTTTACATTTTGTATCCCAACTTTCTTTGGGGACATGAAGTGCTGCCTTTTTCAGGTATCAGACATTCACCTACATGCATTTTCTTTCCTGCACAGAATTAATTAAGAACGTGATGTCGTCTCAGGGTGTGATGTGATGGTGGAATTGGGGAAGAAATGAAAACGTGTGTGTAGGGAAATACCAACCTTTCCAACAACACAGGCTCACTGACACAAAGGCAGTTGGGAGTTATGTATCGCACTGACAAATATCATAGCACAGACACCATTCTGCGTAAATAAATCATGCCAGCAGCTTTGAGACACAGGACTAATTGACGCCCCGGGGACGAGGACGAGCTGGGGACAAAGGCACATTTGACTTCTCTTATATGCTGAGCCCAGTTGGATTCATGAATTGTATCTCTCCGTGTCACTGTGCTGGTCTCTCTAGTAATCATTTTCTGTCAGTCGACAGACTTCAAACTGTCACACGTAACATTACCCGTCACCTCGTCTCTGTCTGCTCGGAATAACATCCCTTTACTTCATCCCTGCATTCATTTACATCCTCTGTTTGATCTTCCACTGTCTGCTGCTGGATCTCAGGCTATTCAAAACACTTGAACTGGGCTGCTGTTTAACCCTTTAAGACCTACCATAGAACCAAGTCCGCCAGAGCTTATATTATATGTTTACATGCTGTAGTGCCATTTTTGGGAGCGTTTCAAGTTGCTATACATCAATACAACTGTTATAGCCCAAATTTTAATAATATGTCTGCATTAAGTGCATAGTAACTACATTAATTGCAAAAAAGTGCAATAAACTACAAAAAAATTGAAAATCGTTTTTGGTTTTTTTTATATATATTTCTACTTGGAGAAATTTAAGAGGCTTATCCCTCAAAACTGTAAATACAAAAAAGTTGCAAAAAATAGTTTACAACAACGGGAAATGTATTTTGAGTGTCTTCATAGTTTTATTTTTGAGATACACCAATTTTTATATACTGCAGGAAAAACGAAAAACAATCCTATGATGCAAATTTGCAAAGAAAACAGCATGTGCATCAAAATAAACTATTTAAAGCAGTGCAATTTGAGTTCTAAGCATCCCAGCAACTATTCAGAAAAACATAAAGTCAAACATGACTTATAAAAACACCAGTATAGGCTTTTAATGCCTACAAGTAAAAAACTACATTTTCCGCGAAAATGACGTCACTTCCGGTTTCGGGCAGGAAATGGCGGACATGCGATCGCTCGCGCTGACGTCTGTTTCAATGTGGGAAGTCTTACGAACAGCTGATCGGATCAGCAAAGCGTGTTTCTGGAATATTATGTTTTCGTTCCTGCAAGTGCTTTTTATGCAATATTTGCAAAGCTATATGTGGAAGGAAACCATGACCGAGGACAAGCTGATGGCATAAGATGTAAGTACAACTCCTCCGGTTTCATATGCAAAAAAAATTATTGCGCTAGCTTACGCGGTTCCGGTTCTACAGGGATTTAAAAATAGTTACGCAAAACGGAGCGTGCCCGTGCCCCTTTAAAGGGTTAACAGCATGACCATGTTGACATTTAGTGAGTTTACTTGATCATCACATAACATTGTTTGTCACTTTCTGGTTTTCCGCCTGTTGGACAGTTTTGTATATTTCAAACCTCTGGAAACTCCTCCCGCTCAGCATTTAGTCACACTCAGATTTGCCCATTTGTTAGCCTGTCAGAATTAGGGGCAAGAAAGGCAGTGGTGTGGCACAGAGAACATGATCGTAGTGTGGTGGACGTGAAGACCAGTCCCCAAACTCTTTGTGGTGCAAATACTTGCGTTACAACACTAATATAGGGTCACATTTTTGTTGGGTACAATATAGTGCTTTGATGCAGCTGTTGTTGTGATCTGCTCCGATATAATGTTATAGCCCATCTGTGGGCCAGACCATAACATGAGGGTGATCCATACCCGTCGACCCCAAGCAGCACATCAGTTAGTATTGTTCGATGGTGATTTATTTACAATGAGTGGATTTAAAACAAAGCAAGGGAGCGGACTATAACTTGTGGGTGGACCTAACGCCGAAACAACAAACAAAAGGAGCCCATCTCAAGGATATATCAAACTCGTCTCCTCAAAAGCATTAAATCAAATGAGAGCAGCTCACCTCCCTAACTAACAAAAACACGAGAACTGTAATCAAACAAAAGGGCAGTCTCCCCCTACATGCACCTACAGTCTGCTGGTTGCTCCGAGGATGAATGGGTGGCCGTCCATGGTGTCATCAAATATGTTGTCTCCAGGTAGTTAGCCAATCCGCAGGAACCGCTCCCTGGATCCACCAATGACAGAAAGCCACCTGCACACTTAAATTTGCATATGAGAGACAACATTATGACAGCAGTCATGACAATAAATAAAACTGATCTGAGCTGATACCAATCCTAGCACGTTTTAGGCTTTACATCCCGATATAACAGCAAAGCCTGTGAAAGACATGCCTGTCCACCATGTGGATGTCACGCTTTGCCTCTCAGAGATGTGAAATGCAGCATCAGCAGAGGGCGATATTTTATTCCAAGAGAGCATGAAAATAAACATTAAAAAAGAGAAACATTTACATGTGAATACATACTTTATTAATCCCGAAGGAAATTATGGGTTACAGCAGGCAGCATGCTGGCTGGCACATGCGCACTAACGAAGGAACCCTCCGACCAAAAGTACTATAAACAAACATCACATTGAGGAGACAGGTCAGAGAGGTAGGCTGATAAGAAAAACACCGAAAATACACCACATGAGGTAAGAGGAGGAGAAAAAAGCTCCACCCTGAGCTCCTGATGGGAGAACAGTTTGAGGACAGAAAAAACACCTCAGCACAAAAGCACATGAATCTTAATACACCATAGGGTGAGAGTAAGAGTAGACAGAGCATCTGGTGCTGTAGCGTTGGGCCCAGACTGCCGTCTGACCTCAGCCTTGGAGATAAGCGTTTGAAGGCGTTTGGAATCCAGGATGGGGGACGTGGGATGGGAGCGAAGAGTCTAAGCAGAGTCTGTTATCAGGGAGAGAGGCTTTTTTGTTCAGCTCCAGCCTTGAGACCACAGCTGGCGCCAATATGGTAGCCACCTGAAATGATGGCGGTTTCCTTTAGTGCGAACAACTGCATGTCAGTTTTACAGTGGATCTAAATGTCTGTCAGTGGTCTCTCAATCTTCCTTTGGAGAGCCGTGAGCTTGTCCGAGATCTTATCCGTGCTGCGTTCAATGAGCCCATTTTGAGAAGTCACAATTCACCCCATCGTCTCCATCACAGCGTGCAGCCTTGTGGGGATTTGAACAGCCATTTCCGCTTTCTTTAATCTTCGATAAGCCAGGGCCAAGCCAGCTCCGATCAGCAAGAACCCTGTTATCATGGTTTGGAAAAAGTAGATGTCTTCGATGTCCTCTATTGACAGTCCCGCCAGGCACACGACCCTCCAGTTCCTCCACCCGTCCATCGTGTATCCGGCAGGGAATGTCCTTCCAGGACACTCGGGCTCTCCCAAATCCAGGCTTCTCATTGAGAAGAAGGTGTCAAGTGCATTCAGGGACCAGTTGATCAAAAGATAAGGGAGAGGGAGAAAAGTCTTCATCAAGAGCCTAAGAAAAACCACATAGTATTATTTTACCTGGCATAGAAGGACCCTTGAATGTACTTTATACCTGATTTGGTCAGTTCCTTGTTGGCTTTAAATAAATTATCTCCTCCTACTGGTACTGGAGCTCAAACATGCTTAGAAGAAGCAAAGGGTGATGTCCACATGGTGGACCAGCGTTGCCACAGTTGAGTTTTTCATAGTGCAGTTGTTCTTTGTGCAGCATCGTAGCTTTTAGCTATGGCTAACAAAGAGAAAGATTAGACGGAGCAGGTCTGTGGAAGCCCTTTCTCCTTCTGATCTCACTCCCTCCCCATCTCCATCTTTTACATCTTTGCTTCTTTTCACAGAAAGAAAGAGAAGATGTCTCTGTGTTGGACACAACCTTTCTCTCAGTTGGCTTTGGGCCTTTATCTCCCTCTATCGTCCCGAGACTGAATAAAGAAATAAATACTGCTGGTTAAAAAAATAAAGACGTCTCCTTGAACCCTGTGAAAAGAAACATAGCAAAACTCAAACTAAATGAAAAAACCAAAAACACGTGGACACACAGCTGAACGGATTTGGTGGCTTTGCATGTTAATATCACTTTGTGAAAGACATGGTTGCCTTGACCTTTCAGACAAAAGAGCAGAGCGACCATCTGGCACATTACTAAAGTCTAATCAGTGCTGAACAGTGTATGCATAAGTTAATAAATATTTGGATGAGGACACAACTTTATAACTTTGCCTCTGTTCACAGATGCTTTTTAAATCACCTGCACTTGGAATCATCTCCAAGCTAACTGAACAATTGGCTGGCAACAAGTTTTATGGCCAAATCACAGCAAACCTGCTTTATATTGTAATGTCAAGAACAGAGAAAACAATCGTATGACCCCCTGTAAGCAAGCATTTTGGCAAAAGTGGTGGGGGTGTAAACCACAAACCTTCTGATTAGCAGATACTCTGCTCTACCTCCTGTGTCATCATTAAGACTTGAACACTGATATAGAAATGTGAGTACACTACATTATCTGTGAGGTCCAAAGAGATTTACGTGTGTTATTGGGTTTGTTTTGGTTCTTCACCCTATCAGAGAGAGACCAACATGTCTTTGGTGGCTAAATCAACCACTAAGAATGCACAGGCTAATTCCATTGGCCCCTGTTGGTTGGGGGTGAGGGGTCTCAGGATGGTAGGGCCTTGGTGTTGCTGATTCTCAGGAACATTTTGTGGGAGCCAGTTGCTGATGTGGGTGAATAAAGGCACAGGGAGTGTCAGTTTGTATCTTATAAAAAAGAAAACATAAAGACGTTTCCAAATGAGACTTTACAAATCCCCAGAATTATATTTGTCTCATCATCCTGAGACACAAACTTCTAATCACAGAACAATTAGCAGGAATGGAGTCACCACCTGTCATTATTAGTCGCTAACTTCCTCTGTGACTGTAAGCAGGTGAGTACCAGACCGTGCACACACACACACACACACACAGACTCTCTTCATAACCTCATTTCATCTCTGCACAACAGAAAAGCATTTTGGCAGCAAGCGCTGCATTCAGAGGGAGCCCGATGGCAACAGTCTGAAAGGGCAAGAGAAAACCTCACCAGCAGCTCAAGAGCATTTAAAGGCACTGAAGGCTTGGCTGAATTAAAAGGGGATAATGAATTTCAAATGGCTGTTTATGTGGAGCTGTGGTGGATGCCGAGAGCTTAAGTGCCACTAGGGGGTTATGACAACCACACTGGTGAAATCAGCTCACTGTCTTCTGTCTGTGGAAGCTGTGAGTCAAGCAGATCCAGGGTCAGCGAGATGGAAGAGTAGTCTGTCGGATCAGGATGAAGGCACTCGTCTAAGAGCAGACTGCACACGATAAGTCCTTGGAGACTCAAGCAATGCATCCTCCTCTTTGCTGTGGGGGAGTTTGGGCTGATGGAGGAGGTGCAACGCTACGGCACATGGGATATGTCATAGAGGAAATCTAAAAATGAGTAGGTCTCTTTCAGATGGCAGATGTTAGCCCAAGAGAAGAAGAATCACTTCTGCATACATACATGTTTGACATGGCTCATCTGCTATCTGTGCGAGGAGTAAAACGCCTGATGGCTGTGGGTGCAAATGATTTTCTGTATCTCTCTGTGTCACAAGAGACGTCTTCCAGTACTGTTTTTTGTTTCATAAAGATGCAAAGCAGAAGATCAGAGGTATTCAGGAAGGCTTCTAACGGTTTCCACCACCTGCCCTGGCCTGCCCAGTCTGGCTCCAGTTACTGTAGTATAGCAGTATACAAAAGATATCGATCTAGTGAGTAATCCCACTGTCTTGAAACTTAAAGTACGGACTAAGAAAGCAGGAAGACTCTGAGCTATGCTGAAAATAGTTTCCTACCCTGGAGTCTGAAGTCAAACTGAAAATGGACTTGAGGAAACAAAGTAAAGTCCAAAGATACTGCAGCCGTGGAGCATATTTTCAAAAAGGTAAGGAAGTGTTTGGATATTATTTTGGCAGTCAGTTCTTCAAACCATCTGTTCCGTTGAAGCATGTGGGAGAATATACCGTGCTGTTTGTGTTGGAACGTGGAAGCATTTAGCTATACAGCAATTTAGGATTCTTCCTGAAATTCACAACCCTGTGAATATGAGTTTCTGTGCTGAGCCACAGTATGTGTGACGTAACACAACACAGGTTTTACCCACCTGTTAAAAAAAGGTTCTGTCTTTTTAAGGCCCAAAGATCCACCAGGCACCTCGACTACCTTTAACCTTTGCTCTTAAAGAAAACAGAAATATAACAAATATAGATATAAAATAACCAAATAGTGACAAATGTTTGTGACCAAAAGACTCCCAAAGATCAATAAACTGCTGATTATGTCTGGGACAGAGCCCGGTGAGCTGCTTCACTATCATCACTCTGTGTTATCTAAGCTCTAATTCAGACCAACTCTATTTGTCTGTGCTACTGTGGATTAAAACCTCAATATCAATTTATGTGTTTTTGTAAACATTTATTAAACAACATTACTGTAAATGTGTAATTTGAACGAGACATACTGAGTTTCCAGGTGTCATCTAACAAGCTGCTTGTTTGGTTTGGATATTATGAATATTATTGAATATTATGTTTTTGTTGCTGCAAGTGCTTTTTATGTAGTTTTTGCAAAGACATATGTGGAAGGAAACCGTGACCGAGGACAAGCTGAATGTATAACATGTGAGTACAACTCCTCCGGTTTCATATGCAAAAAAAAATTATTGCGCTAGCTTACGTGGTTGCAGTTCTACAGAGATTTAAAAATATCTACGGAAAACAGGGCGTGCCCGCTCCGACCGGCCATAAAGAGTTAATGATATAACAAGATACTGGTAATAATATGATAACTTGATAGCACTAAAACACAGACATCTTTGACATTTAAACGTTTCATATAACATATTCAAGTGGTAGTAAAGTCATAACAAAAGTCTGCGTTTGATGGTGAACAATGTTGATATTATATTTAATGTTGTACCTTAAAGTACCTGGAAACTGTGGAGGGCCAGGAGTGACAAAATGAATTTATGAAATACACCATTAAATCATTTTTAAATGTGTCAATAATTAATTAAAGCAAATATTTAAATGCTCATAAATTTCATTTAAAACATTTAATAAATTATTTATTTATTTAAAATTTTAATTAATTATCGACACATTTAATTAATTATTTAATGGTGTACTTAATTAATTCATTTTGTCACGCCTGGCCCTCCATAGGACCATGGTGGCAGTTTCTCTTTAATAATCAGGAATCAAGGCTGCAAAACAGAAAACTGTTCTCATCTATTTCCATGTCAATGCTGATCAAAGCAAACTTCAAGTCATATGTTAAAAATACCCATGTGGTACTTTGTGTTTAGAACCAGGAATCAAGGCTGCAAAATTCAAACTACACATTTGAGTTTCACAGTCATGTATCGTTTAACTGAAAATCTGAGAGGAGAAAAAGAGGCGTGCATGTGCTAGATGTAAATGTGACAGTCATGAATCAATTCATGGTTATTACACAGTTTATTACACCACATACTAAACGATTTATATGCAGCTCTACATGCACAGCACCGTGGTCACACAGCCATTGTTCACAAAAATATAAGATCAGCTCTGATGACATCATTGCACCTGAAATAAAAAAACATACTGGACCATCCTGACTGGAAGTTCAGTTTAATTACCTTTCACTAATAAAACACTTCATCTGAAGATTGACATGATGAACATGTGAGATTTATGTCCTCTGTAATGGACGTTTGTTTTTTGTCTGTATCTTTTGACGTATTTGAGCTGGTCTACTACGTAATAACGTGTGCTCACTCAAGATCATCCTGGGCTGTGATGTGTCTGGATGGGTCCTTGTAGCTGCAAAGAGGCAAGAAATCACAAAACATTCAATGTGATTCTTTTTTCCTCGGGTCCCAGGAGGATGCAGCAGTGCAGTGTGAAACTACATATACAACCAAGGTTGAGAAACAAACACAAATTAAAACATGCAAACAAAATGCTTCATGTTCCCTCATATCATGATCACACTGGCAAGTGATGACTGCTTTAAACTTTCTACATAATTACATAATTACACACAGGGAGAAAACACAGAGACACACTCATAGATGACCTACACAGTACTCTGGGAACCGTGTAAATACAACAGCAACACTGAGCTGGATCTGCCAGATTTAAAGGTTTTCCTTCTCGTGCACACAGTGCTGAATATATTATGTAACTGTATGTAACAGCATCTAATCAGAAAACAAATAAAGTATCCTTACATATGAAGCACACACTGAAACTGGATACAACATGTTTGTCCAAATACATCATAAAACTCTATTATTTATTCCACAGGGATCTATTTCAACTCTGTGTAGAATATTTTCTTTGATCAGAATTCTTGATAGTTTTAAAGTAAAGAGTCTAAGCGCGTCATTATGTACGTACTGTTCACTATCATAGTCTGTTCAGAGAGCTACGCTTCCACTGCTGTCGCTCTGTTTACCTCACATCGATACATCTGTACAGCAATATGAACATCTGCATACCTGAATTATTTGTACATAATCTGTTCATAACTATTCCCACGTTTTATACAACTCTCACCTGTATGCAGTCTGCTGCTGCTGCACTTCTGATTAACTGTATTCATACATGTGTAATGTCTGCGAAGGTTCTCAGTCATCCAGGTCATCGTAGTCAAAGGAGCTTGCAAAGAAAAGCGTCTGGACTTCTTTAAGTTACTTGAAGACGTTTCACCTCTCATCCGAGAAGCTTCTTCAGTTCTAAGGTCAAATGGTGGAGAGTCCCAGATATAAACCTAGTGGGAGTATCCCCCCACAGAGGGACAAAAGGACCCCCTGATGATCCTCTAATCGCCTGAGAGCCACCTCCACAGGACAAGACTCAGCAGTCCATCTGCATCTTAAGGATAAAGGACACTCTTTCGAGGATGCCAATGTTCACATTTTGGACAGAGAGGACAGATGGTTTGAAAGAGGAGTGAAAGAAGCATCTATGTCCACTGTGAGCGACCATCTTTGAACAGAGGCGGGGGTTTACGACACCAACTCTCTGCCATCTATAATCCAGTTTTGAGTTCCCTTCCCAGACGCCTTAACGCCCACTCACATCCTGGGCCATCTGACCTCAGGAATTCGCATGATAAGGTGGGGCCAGGTTTCACAATGAACACACCCGAAACTCTGGCTGATTGGGACCCACACCCAGTTTCACACCTTGGCTCAGGCGATTAGAGGATCATCAGGGGGTCCTTTTGTCCCTCTGTGGGGGGATACTCCCACTAGGTTTATATCTGGGACTCTCCACCATTTGACCTTAGAACTGAAGAAGCTTCTCGGATGAGAGGTGAAACGTCTTCAAGTAAACTTAAAGAAGTCCAGACGCTTTTCTTTGCAAGCTCCTTTGAATACATGTGTAATGACAATAAGGCTGAATCCTAATTCTAAATCAACAGCACAAGATATTAATCGGTGCTCTTGTTGAAATGTTTGTGAAACACTGCAGCTCTGTTGGCAACAGCCGTGACACAAACGTTCTTGATAAATCCTTGAGTATAGTAGCTCTGTATACTCTGTATACTCTGTGTACTCTGTGAACTCTGTGTACTCTGTGTACTCTGTGTATTCTGAAGAACACACCAAGTTATTCTGCATGTTTACACAGCTGGGTTCTCTGGGCATTAAAGTATTGCTGCCCACCTGAGCTAACCTCATCACATTTAAAAAGAGAGTTTGCACATGAAATGCAAGATTAAGTACCTCACACTCTGTCAGTTCAGCTCCTCGGTTCCTTCGGTGCCTGGGAAAGTATCCACATCAAAGTGTGACATAGAAGTCATGAGATGAGCAAATGTTTTCCATTGGTGGCATCGGTGTGACTCGCTGGGATTCAGAGAAGGCAAACTCCTCCCACCTACATCACACGCTGTGACACGTAACCATGGTAACCAGTTACCTCAGTTACACGATGCAATGCTCGATGTACATGAGGGAAATTTTCTTTTCGTGTGTTGCTGATGCTGTGAAAGGGAAATTATATTCCACGTGTCTCCAAGCTTGAATCCTTTACGTTTTCCTTTGTGTGTTTGAGCTCTGATGTTGCATCTGCTGTCTGCTGCAGTCACTCGTCATGTTTGGGGTTCGTTTTAAATAATCAGTCAGCAGAATGAAAAATAATGCACCTTCTGTCCTGCACCTGCTAACCATATCTGTGCAAATCATTACAAGTGATAATGGCCATTTAATGGGCTCCTAGCTTTCGAAGTAAGTAATAAAATGACGACACACAAATTTGTCAGATGTCCAGAAAAGTGAGAGTGCAGTTGTTTCAAGTGCTTTAACTGCCTTTATTTCATGAAGCACCCTCATTTCTTCCCTCTTGCATATAAAAGGGATGCAATCAGACATAACGATGTATGAATACTATTTTAATGTGCCAAAATTATTCTTTCACATTCAGTCATTTTATATTAAACATGAAAATATGTCAGACATGTTGGGTTTGTCATCATAGGCTGAAATATTTGAATCCCCCTTCACCTTGTGTCAGATGTCTGTGATGTTGAAGTATTACTGTGGGATTGTTACATTTCTTTGCAGCTCCAGTTATCTGCAGAACATGTCTTCTTCTGAAACGAGCCACTCTGGCTGCAAAGGCAGACCTCCAGCAGGACCTGGGTCAGGGAGGGACAGCTGGAGCTGGTTTGGGGTTTGAGCAGCATGCGCTATGAAGTGAATCACATTTTTTTCCATTTCTTACACCATGCAATAATGGTATGTATGACGTGCATTCACATGACATGCAGTGAGGACATATAGTACATGTGAACACCATGAATGGCTGCAAAAATGACGTTGTACGGGCAGAGTGCAGTGGAGGATGCTCCTTCCTTTGTGGGACTCAGGAGGAAAGAGAAGAGAGAAAAGGAGAACATGGAGGGACAAAACAAACCACACGAGAGTGAAGACTAACAGTAATAGCAGTGGTGGCATATAGATACATGGGGAGTGAAAGAGGAGAGCAGAGAAGTGCTTCATAGGAAGGCCTGCAGTAGCTTGAGCCTTTAGCGCCACAGCTTAGAGGTCAGTTTGGCTGAAACATGTGTGTATGCTGTTACATATGTCACCATGACGCTGTAACATTTTCATGACTGATCCATATAAATGAGTTAAACATGAATCTTTTTATATAATCTAGTGTTGTTAATGTACGATCAGCAAATACACCCAAAGAGATGAGTGAGGTCAACTTCACTGCTTCTTTTTCTAACTTTTCCTGTTACATTGACAGTGCAGGCTGAAGAAGTGTCACAATAATTGCGATGAGAAGTTGATGATGTCAAAGAACTTCAAGAACGAGACGTAGGACATATTATTTTCTTTCATATGTTGCTGCAAATGAACTGACTCCATTTCCAACATGAACCAGAGGCGAAAGGATTTCACAGAGTACATCACAGAAGCCTGACTGAGGCTCTTACATTTATAAGAAGGTCAAACTGTGCTGCTCTTAGCTGGTTACATCTGTAGCCTGGAGCTTCGTCTCTCTTCTAGCTTCTCTCTGCCTCCTCTCACGCATGCTTGAAGAAAAAATAGGATGTAAACAGCGTGAGGTCAGGTCATAAATGTTGCAGTCATCCTCTCTTCTGAGACTTACAGCAATGTTTTGTTTGAGTGCTTATCTGTAATCTATTGTTTTCAAGTGCATGAGTCCGTGCTGGGTTGTCCCTGTGTGTGTGGGTGTGTGAGAGAGAGAGACTGATGATCTGCAGGATGCAGATCGTGTTTTTGTAGAGTGGACCCAGAAGCAGACCCATGAAGCCAGGACTGTTCTTAACAAAAGGCTGCACAAAAATAGAAAACAAAAGGCTAAAGGAGACGAAGATTTTGCTAACGGGAAACTAAACCAGGCAAAACAAAACACTAAGAACGCAGAACATGAAGCATGGCTTGGCTGATGGTTGGCAACGAAGACGGAGCCTCATTGGCAGGTGGCCAATGACGGCGGAGACGGGGACCCTCGCGTGGCTTCCCTGGCTTGTTTCTGGTTTGGAGACCTCTGGCGGAGCAGAAGCAGGGGCAGATGGGGCTGAGACCTCTTGCTGGGACAAATCAGGGCTGCAGCCTAGGAGCCAGGATGCATGCTGGGGAAGTCTGGGCCCTAGCTGCCCTGGGAACAAGGACTGGGACCAGCAGGACCCTAGCCACCCTCACCCAGGGAACTAGTGCGGGTGCAGGGGAAGGCTGGGCCTGGGGTTCCCTGGGAACAGGAGCAGGGACCAGCTCCTGTTCCAGTTCCCATTTCCTGTGGAATTGGTACGGGTGGAGAAGTTGGCATAGCTGTGACCTCAGAATGAGCAACAAACTCTGAGTGTGCTGGTTCAGGAACGTAATCATCTTCTGGGGCTGCAGGTTCAGGTGGACCTACACATGCAGCTCACAAACTTACACGGAGCCGGCTCACGGGCATATTAGCAGTCTGGGATTCATATGGACTGGACTCGGAATAGACAATATAACGACCAATCAGATTAACTTCTCTCTCTTTGCAGCCATACAGCCATACTTATCCTGATGTTTCCACAGCAGATCCTTGTGAGGGGAATCAGTGAGCTGATGTCTCAGTCCCTCTTTGTATACAGGTTGATGTCATCCATGTACAGGAGGAGGCTAATGGCCACTTCAGCCCTATCAGTGTTGGGGACAGTGTAGTACCGTATTTCACAGTTGATGGTAACCTGTGTAATTGCTTTGGAGTCCCATTCAGTTGCTGATGTTATGTTGTCAGTGTTAGCCTTGTATGTTGCCAAGCACTCCTGTATCCAGGGCCACAGAGTCACAGGCTTTCTTGTCCAGCAGGTGCTCAGGTTGTACGTAGTGGAAACCAGTGTAAAAATACTGTAAGAGAGACAACTCAGCTACCACACTGCAGTAGACAATAGCATAAGCTAATTACTAAAAGTAATTAACATGCATGTATGACACATGGCACAAGTAATGCTCTGCAGCATCATTAGAACTGATCAACAGGGTTTATAATTGGGCGCTCCAACTTTTATCAGGAACTCAAAAACTGTCACAGAATATCTGGTGACCTAACAAATCTGGTTGCTCCTAATTCAATTCAGTTCAATTCAATTCAATTTTATTTATATAGCGCCAAATCACAACAGCAGTCGCCTCAAGGCGCTTTATATTGTACAGTAGATCCTACAATAATACATACAGAGAAAAACCCAACAATCATATGACCCCCTATGAGCAAGGACTTTGGCGACAGTGGGAAGGAAAAACTCCCTTTTAACAGGAAGAAACCTCCGGCAGAACCAGGCTCAGGGAGGGGCGGGGCCATCTGTTGTGATTGGTTGGGGTGAGAGAAGGAAGACAGGATAAAGGTACTTCTGATTAGAGACCTTAGTTTTCACTGGAGCTACAGTATCCAGAGTCGTACGTAGTGAGGAGGTAAAATTATTAACAAGATAATCGACCTCTGTTGGAGCAGCGTTCAGATAGCTGCTCTGCTCTGTGTTGGTACAGGGCATTGAAGATGATAACAGTGGGTGGATTGTATTAAGTGCACTTGATTGTCTGATCACAGGCAGGTGAGACCACCATCATAAAAAGCAAAAGCTTGAGCATTTTGCTCGGCTATAATGATCAGGCTCCATCCACAAGCTCTACTTTATAGCCCGAGAGCAGAGCAGCGTGAGTGCAGGCGTACCTATGGCTCATTTCCAGAAGTAGAATGGGAGGTGTGGTCGTCAACTATCAGGCTTCTCTCCCACGGTGCTAACTCCCAGTTTGGGTTCAGGAGACACATCTCCTTTATACTTTAAAGATTCGCTTTCAAACATTTTTTTGTAGCTTATTGTGAAAGTTGACCCTGAACCATCCTTTGTTAAGTCCACTGAGAACTACTCCAATAGAGTTATCCCATCCCTCTCGCCTTTCTGCAGGCATCTCCACCGCTACATGTTCCTGATTTGTACTTACAGCCTCCCTTAACCTGCCGAGTGTTTACCGTTTGTTATCTCTCTGTGGTATTATTTTATCTCTTTTATTTTTACACAGCCCATCTCTCACTGCTTCTGGTTTACAAACATCTTCCTTTTCAAAGACTTGTTTTCCCTTCACACTTTTGTGAAGTGCTTGCTCATCCCTGAGCTGCTGGGTTTCTTTGTTATAGCATTAAAAGGTCTTACCTCACAATGAGATAACTATTGTTTTAAATTAGTACTAGAGTCAAACTGAACTGAAATGTATTGGTTGGTGGAAATAAGGTGATAATAGGTAATAAAGAAAATAACAGATAATGATGTGCTGTGATTTTAATGGATAATTAGAAAGAATAACATGGGAGAGAATCAGTTTCTCTTCAAAAGTAGGTAGGAGTGCAGTTTAGCTGTATAGAAGCTATATTTAAACTGCTAATGTGGAGTTTGTGTTTCCACCTTTAACAGCTAGCAGTCTGTAATGAAGATAACTAATGAAATAATAGAGTTTTTCTAAAATTAGTCCCAATAAAAGTAAACCCAGGCTAGTAATGCACACTGCTCTGCTAGCAGGACCGAGAATATTTCCTGGTGCTCTGAGAAAACTGTAATTACACGGACTTTCACTCATAACGGAGAGCAGACACATAGTCTAAGAGCAGGAAAAGGAGTCTGGAATGTTCTGTTGCACACAGAGCAGAACGACCGCTGTGTGTTTTACATGACACTGTATCTCCACACAGCTCGTCAAAGCTGCCTTTAAAGGGTTTCTGCTGCATGCTGATCAATGAAGACAAAGAGAAGGTGGAAATATTAGTGGAGGCTATTGTTTTCAGGTTGCTGACAGTGAGTCTGTGTGTGTGTGTGTGTGTGTGTGTGTCTTACAAACACACAGACACACACACAGTGTATGTTTTTCATTGAGTGACGTGCAGCTGAGACGTGCTGACACAGATTAGGTTTATATGATGACATGACCTGATGAGCTGTGGCTGTGCGTACACGTGATTATTCCCGGAGACGTAAAGATGTCTGTGATAATTCCTTCACTATAAATGAAACTCCATTTATAGATTTTAATGGAATCTTAATTGCCAGCTCATTACTCTCCTTTACTTTTATAGAGACATAAGTAACAAGGAGACATGGAATTATTTTATTTGTAGAAGTTCAAAATTAGATTCGAGCCGAATATTATCTGACAAATGACATCATTTGAATCAACTGATTTGAGTGGCCAGTCTTCCTGATTTGACAGGAGGTCTGACCCCATAAGAAGACCGCGTTGTTGGGACCGTTTCTGTCTGTGCAGGCCAGGAGACAGTAATACTGTTCGTTTGTAACAAATACAGGTAATGGACATTATAATTGTTCCTATGGTGCCTCATCCTGTGATGAGCACAGGAAGACAGCAGTACTTATAGATGTAGTCATACCGAGTGACAGCGGACAGGAACATGAGATGCTGGTCCCCGTGGCAACCGGAGGACTCCGGGCTGTGATGCCCAAACTTCTGATATTTGATGATGGAGAGAAAGGTACAGTGTTAGATTCCTGTGCACCCGACAATATATTTAGATGTACTGAGTGTGCTATTGTTACCGTACACTATGAGGAGATTTGCCTCCTTCGTTATGCTGTTTGGGTTCAGGTTGGATCAGCACAGTGTTGTCAGCTGATAGATTTCTATCAGCTGATTGGACGTCTGAATGTAGCAGCAGAGGAACCTTCTTGGTTTTTACTGCTTTAGCCACACACACCACCACATCTCCAATTATGTGTTCGATTTTAGTTATTGAACACTTCATTGCTACTGTTTGGATGTATTTTTTAATTTTGGTAATTAAAGTGTACTGTTATTATTTATAATATTAAATACTGCCATCATTATTATCATTAAAGAACCATTCATATCTAGTTTATATCTATATGTTTTATTAGTGTGTCATTAATAATTATTTCATCACCCTTTAAGAGACGTCATTCAATTTACTTCAGTTGACTTTATCCCAAGTTTCATGATTTATCTCCATAACACAGTCAATTTCCAACTTTTAAAATAAAGAAGAAGAAGAAGAAGAACAACAATAATAATAATGATAATAATAATAATAATAATTTATTTTCTTATCTTAATAGTTGATTGGTTGTTCCATCCTTTGAGACACGAGCTGAGGCAGACGTGTGGAGCGAGTGCTGTTTGTCTGTTTGTGTCGTACGAACATTGAAAAGAAAAATGTATTTGTTAGAAAAGCACAGAGTGTCATTCATCGGCTGTTTTTGGAGTTACAGGACTCTCTCCAGAAGAGGTATAAAGTACATATTATGAGCAACACTGGAATGATATATAAGTAACAATTACAGAAAGGTTTATTTCCTTATTAATTCATGTGGCACTCTGCTTTTTATTGTAAATGACACAATAAAAAGAAAACTCCTCAGTGATCTATGAGGTATTTTCACATCATTGAATTATGTTTGCCACCCTGAGATGAGCAGGATTATGAGGGAAACATAATAACTGCAAACACATGAAACAATTGGCAGAATGTTTTGTGGTGTCTGCTGTGGCAACAAACACAGAGAGCAGAGAACAAAATCAACCCCAGTGTAACCCAAATGTAGACCATACTTCCCATTAACGGTAATAACACACTCTCGCCAAACAAAGATGGAAATCGCTTCACTGACTTTCTACATGATTGGTGATAATGAAATTAGTTCTCACAAATGAACCACGACGTGCTCAGAACACTATTTTCAGGAGTCGGTGTGACACAAAAGAATGAAGGTGTCTTTGTCAAATATTGGTCTAAAAAAGAAGCCCTAGTGTCCAGACTTACTTTCTTTAATTCAGACTTAAAATTATTGACAGACTGTCAGGTAAAAACGACATGAAAATGTTCTGGAGAGACAGAAGTGGTCCAATCAGAGTGCAGGAAGTGGTCCAATCAGACGTAATCTTTTTGTGCAGGAAGGTTGGACACACAGCTCCCTGTTTTTCATGAAAATGTGACAAAGTGTCAGTGCCTGGCAGGAAGAGTAGAGAGATAGACACATGTGACATGAAGGAAAATACGACTCTTTGTAAACCGTGTGGAACAACTGTCACAACTAAAGACAAACTTTATACTTCAGTCAGCTGAAGTAAGTTCAAGTTTAGTCTTTGATAATCAGCAAAAAAAGCCTTCAAACATAATCCTTCTTGCGTGGGGGAAAAGAAAAACTTTGCTGAAGAAACTCCTTCCATTGTCTTCATGAAGAAGGTCGGGGCTGGGCCCATGGTGCACCCTGGACAGGTCACCACTGTGTCACGAGGCCAGCACAGAGCGGCCAGCACACCTAACTATGGGCAGTAACCTAAAATGAACCTAAAGCCACTCTCTGCATTTGATTGGAGTGTGGGAGGAAGCCCGAGGACAGAAACACAGCGAGAACATGCAAACTCCACACAGAGAGGCCCAGTCTGGTGGGGGATTCAAACCCAGCCACTTCTTGCTGTGAAGGAACAGTGATAACCTCTGTGTCACCTCTGTGTCACCGTGTGGCCCCTGAAAAACTCATTTCACAATACTTTTCAGTTAACGAGCCAAATCTGTCTTTAAACTGAGGGGGGCTGTTGCTCCACCCGAACAGAGGAACTGCTGTGCTCCAACTGTTACGTTGGCACATATTAATGAAACAGGGACAGCACAGGTACAGGGGTATATATATACAATAGGTTAAATTATCACAAATAAAGTCAGATGTTAACTTTAATAACACCTTGACTCTTTACCCATCGAAGCTCATTTCCGACCTGAATAGTTTCGGTCATGTTGCTGGCGTGCTTACAGAACAAATCGACTGGGATTGCATCAGGTCACGTGGGTGGTCTCTGTCTGTCAGCTACTCTTGGAAAAACTCTTTTCTGATGGTTGTCGAACCACTTTGTTATTAATAAATACTGAGATGTCCAAACTCGTCAATACTGGGAACAGGTTAGGTCAACAAATATAATTAAAGCCATTGAAAACAGTGCACTTAAACATTTGTTTCAGACTGCAAACCAGTCTCAGCATCATCCAGTAAATGTTTGACTGCTTCACTCAGCCTCTGTCCTGCTCTCTGCTCAGAGCTAAATGTGGCTCTGACAAGCCTGGTTCCAGAAAGAGCTGGCAAGCTGTATGAAAAACATCAATAACAACAGAATGTATTGATTAGCAATGTTTTATAAACATATTACAACACAACATAAAACAAAGACATCACATTTAAACAGAAAACACAAGAATCAGATCAATTTGAATTGGATGGCAGCAACGAAACTCAAAAAAGTTGTGAAAGGGTTTGTCACTGTGCAGCAGCTCGTCTTCTTCTAACACAGTCTGTGAGCATCGAGCAGCAGCTGGACTTTGTGGACAGGGACGTGTCCTGTCCCGTCAGACAGAGGATTCTCACTGATCAGGCTTTTGAACTGAGAGCTGAAAACTTGCCAGATGGTCGCTCTCCTCTTCAGCCCAAAGCAGCAGTGGACAGCAGTGTCTTCAAGTTGGGCTCAATGGAGCAACTTGTAAGGAACCAGGACTAACTTTTTACACCAGTTATGTTACTGCCCTGTTGCCCTGTTGCCCTGTTGCTAGTTGACCTAATTAGTTGCAAAATGTTGCTCCAGCTGTTTCTTGTTGGTTTTAGTGACATTTCAGAATTTGTTGCTCCCATCCCAGCTTTTTCAACATGTGTTACCGACATCAAATTCAGGGTAAGTCAGTCTTTTTCATTATACATCTAAGTGTAAACATTTTATATACGTGCATATTCCACTCCACGTAAGCAGTCTGTCTACCATTTGTGCACACACCTACACAGGTACACTGGGCAGTGACTCCACCCACATATACTTAGGAATAAGACGTGAGGACCTAAGCTACTGTAGATCTTTCTCACTGACCTGTACTTAATGTCTTAAGTGTGTTCACTCTCACACTGCAGCGTTTACTATGTTTTCTGTTTCATGTCCAGTGTTTGTCACCCAGCATGCACCTCCAGGTCTACCCCAGCTCCCAACCCCCACTGTGTCAGCATGTATAACGCCAGGCAGTGGGCACCGCGCCAGAGACGACACACTGACCCAGATTCCTGCTCCTTCTGTCTGCAGCATCACAAACAAACACACACACACACACACGCACGCACACTCTTATTTGCTGTGTTAATGGGGTTTGTGGGACAGGGGACACAATCAAAGCTGTAGCACTTGTGTTACAGAATAAACACTAACGGTGCATCAAAAACAAAAGACCTGAAAAACTGCCAACACTCATTTCACCCACTGTGACCACAAGCTCATTGTGTTCTGGTCAGAATTCCACAGTTAAGTCCGTGTGGGCATTCACCAGTTTGCTTGAGGAAAACACACAAAGATTTTCCAGAAGTCCAGCTATCTCTGCTATGCAGTAAACACATACTCACGTCCTTAAGCAAACTGGTGAATGCCCACACTACCCCTATGTAACACTTTTTAGATGGTGTCAGTCACATTACACCAATGTCATGAAGATTATTCTGACCTTACTGATGTCACAGAAATCGAATAAAATGAACCTCAGAGTGTGCACCTGGAGGTAAGCGCTGTCTTAGTTAATCAGACCCTGAATGCATTCACATCACAGGCTGCAGCCTCAGTAAAAGCCTCAGTGCACTTTTATACAGCATCATTTCCTTAGTAAAAGTGAATGAATGCACCGACCTGAGCTGTGAGCAAAGTCGTTATGTTTACGTCGTAATCAGCGAGTAACAAAGTCAGAGGAACTTTTACTCAAACCTTAACCTCTTATTTGTCTAATCCTGCCTAAGACCCTGCAAAGGTCAGAGTGCATCCTCCCCGCTGAGCACTGAGAAGCTCATCCATGCTTCCAGCTCATGCAGACTGGATTACTGCAGTGCGCTTTCTCTGATATCACAAATCAATAACAGGTGCTTCAGATGCAAAGGAGCCCCTCCAAAGCACAACCAGAACAAATAAAGAATTTCCTTCTTTAGTTTAGGTCCAATTTTAACATTTAATTAATGAATCATCAACTTTAACTCACTGCTGTTGGCAAGAAAAAGGCAGGAAAAAGCACATGTTCTTTTATGTTGTTTATTTTCATAGTGAAGCCATCCCATCATAATGTTCAGATGCTGTAGGAGAAAAGAGAACAACAAAGGTGAATTAAATCATTTAACATCCTCAGTGGGCATATTTAATTGAGGCAGAAAGGAAGAATTTAATTGGAAAATGTATCTTTTGTCAACATAATCACTGGAGGGGAACAAGTGGAAGAGAAAAAATAAGCCAGCTCATTAAGTGTTTGATTAACAGAGGGGGATAATTGTTTTTATTCAGACAGCACTTCCCAATCTCAGAATTCATTTTGTAATCTCTGCTTTTTTTGCTGAGTGATAAAGGTAAATAAAGGAGATAACAGATGTTGATATGTTCACAAGCATATA